>NW_006399792.1:1133614-1140547 GCF_000299155.1 Elephantulus edwardii
GTCTCTCTGGAGACTAAGGTGCGTCTGATACAGGCCATGGTCTTCGCAATCACTTGTTATGCATCGGAGTTGGACAATGACCAAGGAGGATAGAAGGAGAATTGATGCCTTTGAGCTGTGATGCTGGAGAAGAGTATTGAGAGTACTGCTAGGAAAACAAACAGATTCATCTTGGAGAGGGTTAAACTGGGTTCCCTGGAGGCAAGGATTCTGAGGTTCCATCTAACATACTTTGGACATGTTGTAAGGAGATACCAGTCCTTGGAGAAGGACATCATGCTTGGTAGGGTGGAGGGACAATGCAGGAGGGGAAGGCCCTCTATGAGGTGGATTGATTCAGTGAGTGGGATAATCAGGATGGGAGTGTCAGAGACAGTGAGATTGGCACAGGACAGAGCAGAGTTTAGGGCTGTTGTACATAATAGGTTTGCTATGAGTCGCTAGAGACTCGATGGCACATAACAACAACAACAACAACGAGAGGAGATTAGAACATTTCTAGGCAGACATATCCAAATTGTGAGAGAGACACCATCTTTGGGCTAATGCTACAATTCCCTACAGCCTAGGCCACTAGAGTTCTTTAGATTATTAAAGGGTCAATTAAGCAAGAAGACTTAGCAATCATAATATATATGATGTATCCTGTCTCCATACCTTTTCGATTTATATGCAGAACAGGTTCATTTCAAGGACTGGACTTTTTGAATAGAAATGCGGCACTAAGTTTGGAGGAAGACTCATCAGCAACTTGCATTACAGAGATGGCACCACCTTTATTGCTGAAACTGAAAAGGACCTCCAGCATTTGCTGCAGAAAGCCAATGACAAAAGCCTTCAATATATATTGAATTTCAACATGAAGAAAATAAAGATTCTCACTCAATTGGACCAATTGACAGAACCCATGATAGATGGAGAAAAGATTGAGGTTGTTAATAATTTAAGCTTGCTTGCGTCCACAGTCAACACTTTTGACACCAGCAGTCAGGAAATCAAAAGACAGATTGAACTGGTGAAATCTGCCATTAGGGACCTCTCCAGAGTGATAAAGAGCAACTATGTCAGTTTAGAGACCAAGGTGCTATGATTCAGGCTATGGTTTTTGCAATTACTTGTTACACATTAAAGAGCTGGACAATGACTAAGCATGATAGAAGAAGCAGCATTTTCTTTGAATTGTGGTACTTGAGAAGAGTATTGAACATACCATGGACTGCTAAGTTTAAAAACCCAAATCTGTCCTGGATAAAATCAAGTTCCTCCCTGGAGGCAAGGATTGTTTCATCTGATATATTTTGGGCATATTTCTAGGAGGGACCAGTCCTTGGAGAAGGACATCATGCTTGGAATGGTGGAGGGACAGTCTAGGAGAAGGAGACCCAAGATGAGATGGATTGACACAGTAACTAGGGTAATGGAGGTAAGTGTGTCAGTGGCAGTGAGATTGGCTCAGGATAGGGCAGGGGTTCAGAGCTATTGTGCATAGAGGCGCTATGAGTTGCAGGCAACTAGACACCAAATAACAATAGCAACAATATATGCATGCAATAATAGATTATCTCAATATAGAAACTAATCACTCATAGAACTGAAGGGAACAATAGATGACAACTTCAACATACTACTACTACCACCAATATTAAACATCATCTAGAAAGAAGATCAACAGAGAAATAAGACCTAAATGAGAGCATAAACCATAAAATGAAAGTTGAGGTTTGTGTTGACCATCAGTCATTTACACTGTTTCTATGTGTAGGAAGAAATTAATCTTAATTTGGCTATTTGTGAGTTTTTGATACCCTAGTTGCTACTCATCAAAGCAAAATGTAGAACATTGGTTTTGTGCACTATGCTATGACAAGTCATCTCAATGTCAGCTGAGGGTGTGGTGTAGGAGATATTTCAACCATGATGTATAGGATTCCTGTATCATTCCTGACTATCTCATTCTGTCCACTGCTGAGAGGACTGCTTGGGAATTGAATACTGACAACAGCTTCTCTGGTTCTCTAAGGTTTATCATTCAGAGTGTCTTCCCTAGCCAACCATTAACTATTTATTTTGTGCTGAAGTATTTATTGTATTAATAAGATATGAGGATGGGATACAAGTGCTGCACTCCTGTTGTGGTTATGTGCCATTGAAACTTATAGCAACTTTATCTACACTAGCTCCGAAACCTGCCCTATCCTGAGCCAATTTCATCATCTCCGACAGGCCCAATTCCATTTCTCCAGTCACTGAGTCAACTCATCTCATCTTTGGTCTTCCTCTCCTGTGCTGTCCCTCCACCCTTCCAACTATGATGTCCCTCTCCAAGGACTGGTCCCTCCTGGTCATGTTCCCAAGATATGTGAGATAGAGCCTCAATATCCTTGCCTCCAGGAAGCAGCCTGGTTTCACTCTCTCCAAGAATGATTTGTTTGTTCTCCTAGCAGTCTACAGTATGTTCAGCACTCAACTCAAAGACTTTGATCTTGAGGCTCAATCCTTCTTTTATCATCCTTACTTATTTTCTAGCTCTCAGATGCATAGCAAGTAATTTCAAAAACCATGGCCTGTATCAGGTACACCTTAGTCTCCAGACTGACATTGTTGCTCTTCAGTACCCTCGAGAGGTCTCTGAGAGCAGACTTTCTTGACGCAATTTGTCTTTTGATTTCCTGACTGCTGGTGCCAAGGTTGTTCAATATGGAACCAAGCAAACTGAAGTTATCAACAATCTCATTCTCTTCTCCATCTATCATGAAACTGCTATCATGAAACTGTCCCAGTGGTGTTGAAGAATCATTAACAACATGCGTTATGCAGATGAACAACCTTGCTGGATAAAGCTAAAGAGGACATGAGGTGTTTGCTACAGAAGGTCAAGAACTGTAGTCTTCAATATGGATTGCAGCTCAACATCAAGAAAACAAAGAGTCTCACCAGTGGGCCACCCTAATAGTGGCCTGTATAAGTTCATGTGACCTCAGTGCTAGTCTCTGTCACTCTTTTGGGATGCTTATACCCCTGGGACGTAGCATGCAGCTGCATCCCAACTAATAGCCTGTAGGATCCTGGCCTATCACTCATCAGACTCTGCAACACTGGCCTACAGCACATACGTCATGATCCAGCTGCACCACAGCTGACAATCTACAGGATCCTGGCCCATTCCTCACCAGTGTATGCAAAGCCAGCCTGCATGCCAACGTCATGTGAGGCATCTTCCTGACTGCTCTGAGTCTTTGGGAGACCTTATAGTGAACCACCGAACCCAACAGACATAGAGAAGCCAAGACCTGAACTAAGGAGGAAATGTTAATTCTAGAAATCATGGAACCCCACACTCAATCTAAAACTTTGGAAAACTCCCAAGAAAGATGGTTCCCTGATTAGCATCACCTAATCCAATTGAGTGACTGCTCTCTTTGGAAGGGCAAAGCCTATTGATTCAGCTTCTACAGAGCAAGAATTGGAAGAGCGGCTACAGAAGAAACAGGAGAAATTATGTCAGTTAGGTGAATTCCAAACTAGAAAGATGACCTTGGAAGAGACTCCCAAGATGGAAAAGTGAAGAAACTCAGGAACAGCATTGGTGGAGGACAGGAAATGAGTCATTGCAAGCTGGTGTCTCAGCCATATCTGGTAGAGATGCATTAAGTACACAATATAAAAAGATTGAAAATTTAAACAGTAAGGAGGAAGATTATCACACTCCAACCTCCAAGCATCCCAAACACAACCAGCCTGTAAAAGTAATGTCAGCCAGCCCCTCCAGCAAAGGAGAATTTTTTTTTTAAAAAAAAGAAGTTCTAACCCAGAGTGCCAATCCCTACAAGTGCTGGGGGAAAGTGGCAAAGGCTTTAGCTCAACCACTTAAAAGAATACCATCAAGAAAAGATGACAATAATATAGATGAGGGAGTATACTAAAGGGCCAAGAGAGAACTCTAGTTGTGGTCTAGGAGATAGAGAGAACGCCTGGAAGGAATCTGACAGGTGAGATGGCAAAAAGAATCAAGACTTGTGATCTACAACTAAGCCAAAAAAATCTAAAGAGAATCCAGTTACCAAGTTCACTTCTACAAGCTGCTTTCCCAGTTGAAGTGGCTGTTGTTGTGAGGTGCCATCAAGCTGACTATGACTCATTGCAACTCTGTGAAACACAGATCTGAACCTCGTCCTGTCCTGCCCTATCCTCATGATATGTGATATGCCCAAGCCCCTTGTTACAGTCACTGTGCCAATCCATCTCATTGACGGCCTTCTTCTCCTTCACTGATCATTCTTTCCCAGCATGCTGTCTTTTTTTCTCCTCTGACAACCTGAAAGTATGTTAATAGTAAAGATAAAAACAAAGGGAAAGATTTCACTGAACACATCTACATCCTGTATTTCCTTTTAGTCTCTCTCCAGCATGAAATATTCAAGAGCAAATCAAACCTGCATTCAGGCACAGTGACACAACACATCATCTCCTGGAGAACATTTGCTAAACTTTTACTTTAAAAAAACAAACCAACTTTTGCATGTTGCTCTAGCCTTTATTGAACTAACTTTTGTTGTTGTTGATTGCCTTCAATTAGCAGGAGAACTCATAGTGACCCTATGAACAAAAGGCCTGAAGCCCCTCTACAACTATTGACATTTATCAAAGTTCATAGAGTTTCCAGAGGCATGTTGTTTAGGAAGTTGATGCCATTCCTGCTTCCAAGCCTGTCATAGTATGTTATTGTTGTTATATGCTGTTGAGTCACTTGCAATGCATAGTGATCCTATGTACAACAGCTCTGAAACCTTCGCTGTCCTGACCCAGTCTGACTTACTCTGACACATCAACCCCCAAACCCCATTGCCCCAGTCACTATATCAATACATGTTGTCCAGAGTCTCCCTCTCCTATGGAATCACTATTGTTGCCAGATACACAGAGTTAACACTTTTTTTTCCATTGAGGCATTTTATTTGCACTGTTTGTTTATTACATCTCTAGAAAAAGAATCCCAGGATTTTTCCTCCTGTGTATTTTCGTCTTGCTTCCTCATGGTCCATGATGCCAGCTGAGGTTGTCAGTACAATGAAACCAAACTGACGGGACAGGAGCAGATTATTCTGCCATTTTTCTAGATCTTTGAGCTGCACATCAAATCTGGGGCTGATAACGCCACACTTGTTTAACCTGCCTGTGAGGTTGACAACAATTTTCCCCGCTCTGTGATCATCAATGATTTCAAATTCGCCAATGTAGCTATGCTTCACCATCACGGTCAGGAACCACACGATGACTTTGGAGCACGGCCTGATGAGAACCTGGCGCTTGCCTCTCTTCTCGGCACTGTTGATGCTCTTGAGAGCATCAGCCAGGACGTTCATGTGCACCATTGTGGCGGCACGGAAAGATGGCAGAAAGAGCAGAGTTAACACTTTTAATGCACATTTTAGGGCACTATGTGATTTGTGTCCGCAAGCCTGTCTAGCTGTTGAACAACAAGAAATATATTCTGTTTGGCTTGATTTTAAGTGCCATCAAGTTGCCTACTACTCATAATGACCTTGATGGACTAGCTAAAGCAAATTCTTCTGATTGGCTTCTTGTTGTGGTGGTGGTTGCTGGGTGTCATCGAGTTGAGATCAACTCATAGCAATCCTATGACAACAACTCTAAAACATGTGTTATCCTGTGCCATCCACATCATCTCTGACAAACTTGAGTTCATTGCAGCAGTCACTTTGTCAATCCATTTGGTTGGAGGATCTTTCTGTTTTTCACCTACCTTCCAACTTTCCAAGCCTGAATGTCCCTCTCCAAGGAGTAGCCTCTTCTAGTAGTAACATGCCCAAAGCGCGTGAGAAAAAGCTTTGTAATTTTTGCCTTCAGCCAGCACTCTGGTTGAACATTCTCTAAGACATCTCTTTATTCTTTTGGCAATCTATGGGATTCTCAGTCTCAGTTGCCATATCTGCTAGTCTACTCTAAATGTGTTATATTGTACAGAGAGTTTTTGAAGTCCTGTTATTTTGGAAGTGGATTGCCAATCTTTCTGTTGACAGTATCTGACAGACAAGCATTTTACAAAAAGGAACAGATAAAAGACACATCTCCATTATAGAAGTAACCAGTAGACTCATTGTCGGTCCCTCACCTCTTGGCATGTGTGTCTTTTTTCCATCTCTTTCCCTGCTCTACCAGCATCCCCTTCCACTCCCACCTACCCTGTTTAACAGTTCCCTTCCCCTATCAAACCCTTGATACGATGGCTTAGGTCTCAATTCGCTTCTGTGATTCCTAACTCCCTAGGTTGCTGTAGGTCTCTCTTCAGTTTAAAAATCTTTAAGTTAAAATTCTAAGGACTAGGTTTCGGAAAGGATTTCTATCACAGACAATTCTGAGGAAAAGTCCTTTGGCCCTGAGTTTCTACTCCAGGACTGACTTCGTTTGACTTATAGTGCCTCTACTCTTCCATTTGCAGCATGCTCTGTCACAGTAGGATAGTATCCCAGAGATGGTCATGTCTCCACTAGATCTGGTATGGAAGTGTTTTCTTGACCTGAGGGCTGCAGGCCTAAGGGCCTGAAACTGGTTATAATGCAGGCCTTGTGTTGCTTGAGTCCTCTGTCAGCTGAGCCCAGTGGGATTCTGGGAGGGTGAGCATTATCTGATTTGTTGTTGTTGTTGTTGTTGTTGTTATGTGCCATCAAGTCATTTGCGACTCATAGTGACCCTATGTACAACAGCCCTAAACCGTGCTCTATCCTGTGCCAATCTCATTGCCTTTGACACACCCATCCCGGTTACCCCAGTCATTGAATCAATCCACCTCATAGAGGGTCTTCCCTTCCTGCGCTGTCCCTCTATTCTACCCAGCATGATGTCCCTCTCTAAAGACCTGTCTCTCCTTACAACATGTCCAAAGTATGTCAGACAAAGCCCCAGAATCCTTGC
>NW_006399792.1:1140647-1141885 GCF_000299155.1 Elephantulus edwardii
CTTGGGATGGTGGAGGGACAATGCAGGAGGGGAAGGCCCTCTATGAGGTGGATTGATTCAGTGACTGGGATAATCAGGATGGGAGTGTCAGAGACAGTGAGATTGGCACAGGACAGAGTAGAGTTTAGGGCTGTTGTACATAGGGTCGCTATGAGTCACAAGCGACTTGATGGCACATAACAACAACAAACATGTCAATCTTTCTCATTGAGTCTTCACTTCTTTTGTTTATCCTCTACTTTTCCAAGCATGATGTCTCTTTTTTAAAGACCGTCAGCCCCTGGAAACACGCTCAAAATTTTTGAGGTAAAAGTTTCATTATCCTTGCCTCTAAGGGAAACTCTGCTTACGCTTCCTCCAAAACATATTTATTCTTTTGGCAGTCCATAGGATATTTGATAGTTTTTGCCAACAACGCAACTCAAAGACTCAATTCTTCTTTGGTCTTCTTTATTGCCCAGCTTCCATATGCATATGGAGCAACTGAAAGTACTATTGTTTGGATTTTTTTAGCTTCAGAAATGTTGGGCCTGTTCTTCCCTCTTGGTTTTCTGACTCCTGGAGCAGACAAGGTTAAGTTTATTGACTATGTTACCAGGAGGTACCAGTCCTTGGTTGTTGTTGTTCTTTTGTGCCGTCGAGTCGTAGACGACTCTTAGCGACCCTATGAATGAACGGCCTGAGCACTATTCATACATAGAGTTTCCGGAGGCAAGCCATTTTGGAAGTGGATGCCGCTCCTGCTTCCAGGCTTGATTTAGTCAGGAAGCTCCACTGTCCACCATGGGTACCCATTACCACGATTGGCACATCACGGTCAGAGTCTTCAGCATCACAGCAACCACAAGTTACCTCTGTACAGCAACGCACAGACCAGTGATATACCACCTAGAAGAATGTTTGACAGGAAAACAATTTGACAGTCCTTGGGGGAAAAAATCATGCTTTAAAGTGAAGGAAAGTAATACCCTCGACAAGAAGGATTGATACAGTAGAAGTACATTTTGGTAAGCTCTTTTGATGTTACAATGTGACTGCATTTATTGGTCTGGAGCAATGAGAGGAGTCTTGGCTTGGGTTTAATTTTCCTCAGCTTCAGCTTGAACTTGCATATGAGTAGTTGGTGATCTGTTCAACAATCAGCTCCAGGCCTAGTTTTCACAGCTGATATTGAGCTTCTCCAGCGGTTCCTTCTGCAGATGTAATCGATCTGATTCCTATGCATACCATCAGGTGAA
>NW_006399792.1:1152882-1160399 GCF_000299155.1 Elephantulus edwardii
ATGTGAGTCCATTACTTGCTATGTAGCAGAGAGCTGGACAATGACTAAGGATGATAGAAGAATTGATGCCTTTGAGTTGTGGTGCTAAAGAAGAGTATAGAACATCAGGGACGACCAGGAGAACAAATAGGTCTGTCTTGGAGAGAATAAAACCAAGTTTCTCCTTGGAGGCTAAGATTTTGAAACTCTGTCTCACATGCTTTGGGCACATGGCCAGAAGGGACCAATCCTTGGAGAAGAACATCATGCTTCAAAGGGTGGAGAGATAGCACAGGAGAAGATCACTGATAAAACAAATTGATACAGTAACTAGGACAATGGGGTTACATGTGTGCGTGCGAGTCAGTGAGACTGGCTCAAGGACAGAGCAGGCTTTAGAGCTATTGTACATAGGGCCGTTATGAGTAGAAAGTAACTCGATGACACACAACAAAATCAATTCAGAGCAGTGCTTGACTGCAGACTTTCCCAGTGCAATATGTCTACTGATCTCCTGACTGCTGGCACCCAGAATCACATAAAAAATATCATCCATGAAGAGAGCAAAAAGTCATTACAAAGCCTGAGGAGAAAGAAAAAACCCAAAGAGATGTCAGAAGAGATTCTGATTGGCTATCTTGGTAAATAATTAAGGACAAAAGCAGACAGATTTTTTTAAATAAGAACTTCTTTGCATACCAGTTAATATCCTAATGGACTGACAAAAGAACATACAAATCTGTTTTGGAGGAAGTCCAACCAGGATGGGCCAGTCCTTGGGAAAAGACATTGTGTTTGGAAGATTGACACAATGACTGTAACAACGGAATTGAATAAATCAGAGATTGGGAGGATGGCAGAGGCTTCAGATCTGTTGTTTATTACCTTGTAAGAGTTTTGTGGTTTTTGTTTGTTTACTTAGTTGCTACCACAACAGTTAATCTGATTTCAGTGACATCCTTGGAGGGCAAGCCATCCCTCCCTTGTTTACCGAGCAATAGTCAACACAAGCAGAGCCTAAGGCAATATCAACTTGGAGGCAGACCTTGCAAAAGACATTATAGTCATGCTGCTACCCCAGATTTTTACATCCTTACACAGCAGGACTGCGTTATGCAGATGACACAATCTTCCTTGCTGAAGCTAAGAAGGACATGAGGTATTTGCTGCAGAAGGTCAAGGACTATAGTGTCACTCTCCATTGCTGGCAAGGAACAGCAACACTCTGATGGGGATAAGCATGATGGAGACACACCACTCTGGGAGCCATTCAGAGAGTCAATCCAGCTCACTTTTATTGGGGGCTGCAGCACACTTATGTACGAGCAAGTAAACAGGAAGGCAGGAAAGTGTGGGCTCACAGATGTGGGACATGTGGATTGGATAGGAGACTTGCGCAGACTACTCCCAGTTCAACAGATGTCGCAGCCATCTTCTCAGGTGGCAAGCTTTCTCAAGCTGATTTGGTTAAACACAGGAGAGCTTTCTCTATCCCATATTAAAGACCATTGGGAGGCTTGCACTTATCTGGAGCTAGGTGATCTGTCCTGGCCAGAGACTCTCTCTTAATCCTCAACATTCTCCAACACTATAGCCTTCAATATGAATTGAAGCTCAACATCAAGAAAACAAAGATTCTTGCCACTGGGCTAATTGGCAGCATTAAGATAGATGGCTAAGAGACTGAGATTGTTAACAATTTCTGCTTACTTGGTTCCACAATCAACACTCTTGTCATTCTAAGCTTCATCCCAGTTTGTCTCTTATGAACTTTATGGTTGTGGGCTTTATTCCCAGTCTCTGATCCACCTTGATTTGATTTTTGTGTATGGCATGAGATGTGGAACCTGTTTCAGTTTTCTACAGGTAGCAGTCCAGTTTTGCCAGCGCCATGTGTTGAAGAGGATGTCCTTTCTCCATTTGATAGGTTTTCCTTGTCGAATATCAATTGACCATAGACAGCTGGGCGTATTTTTGAGTTCTCACTTCTATTGTTCTATGTGCCTGTCATTGTGCCAGTACCATGCTGTTTTGGTTACTACCAATGTGTAGTAGGTTTTGAGGTCAGGGAGTGCTATGCTTCCCACTTCATTTTTGTTTCTATGAAGTGTTTTGCTTATTCAGGGTCTCCCGCCTCTCCAAATAAACTTGACAATTTCCTAGTCTATGGTGTAAAGAGACTGCCAAAACAACCAGAAAAGCACAATCTGAAGAGGATAAAATTGACAAATGGGAACTTTTAAAGATTAAATCCCTGGGCACATCAAAAACTTTTTTCAACAAAGTAAAAAGAAAACCCACCGATTGGGAACAAATATTTGGCAATACCATCTCAGACAAAAGTCTCATAAAAAAAGTTTACAGAATACTCCAGGGCCTCCACAAGAAAAAAGACTGATAACCCAATTATAAAATGGGCAAAAGACATACAATGAATTTTCATGGAATTTAACTGAATGGCTAACAGACACATGAAGACACGCTCAAAATCACTGGCAATAGGAGAGATGTAACTCAAAATCACAATGAGATACCATCTTGAGTAGCAGTGGCAAAGTTTAACAGCACAGCAAATAATAAATGTCGGAGAATACGTGGCAAGATAGGAACTCTTATACATTGTTGGTAGGATTGTAGAATGGTATAACCATTCTGGAAAACTGTTTGACATTTCCTCAAAAACCTGACCACAGAAATTCTATATGACCCAGCTATTTTAATGTTTAGAATATACCCTGAAAAAATGAGAACTGAGGCAGAAACAGAGACTTGTACACCAATGTTCATAGCAGTATTATTCACCATTGCAAGAACATGGAAACATCCCAGATATCCAGCCACAATCAAATGTATTGAGGAAATATGGTACATTCACACAATGGAATATTATGCAGCATGCAAGAGCAATGATATTGTAAATTACAACCTAAATTAGGAGGGAATGGAGAGCATTATGTTGAGTGAACTAACTCACTCCCATGAGGACAAATACTATATAAAACCATTATTGTAGAGTAAGTGTGAGGTTCCAAGGAGAGGGAGGATGCAAGCAGAAGGGTAAGGATGTGTCTGGGATGGAGGGGAATTAATCATAGTGTCACAAAATTTGATGGGTAAGAGAGGGTGAAGGAAGTGGAAAATATCAGTGTGAATAACAATGTACTCAAACTTTGTAAATAAACCAGGATAAAAGAAAATTTAAAAAAATACAAATAAAGAATAGTCAGTTCAATAGCACAAATGTTAAAAAAAAAGAAATATGAAATGCTTTGGGAAAATTGTATTGGGAGATGCTCAGCTGCTTCTTAGGAGAAAGATAAACAATCTCCTCTTGTGTGATTTGCTGCCTCAGAAACCCACTCAAGTATCAATTATGAGTCATTTTCTACTTGATGACAATGACTTGAATTGAGCTGAGGGAAACAAGTAGGAGACAGAGCAGATGGGATGAGAGAGGATAGGAAAGATTAACTGTGGCGTGCAATAAAGTGTGGGAAGAAACAATCTAGAATTGTATCAGATCCTAAAGTATAAAATAAAAAAATTAAATTAAATTAAAAAACCAAACAAACTATTCTCAACATCCATTGTAAAGAAATCAAAATATGAATTGCATTAGGAAATTCTGTTGAAACCTTTCCAGTGTGCTGAAGAGCAATCTTAGTCTAGAGACTAAGATACTGTGATCCAGGACATGATCTTTGCAATTTTTTGTTATGTATCAGAGAGCTGGACAATGGATGATAGAAGAGGAATCTATACCTTTAAGTTGTGGTGCAATAGAAAAATACTGAGCATACCATGGGCTGCCAAGAAAACAAACAGGTACATCCTAGAGAGGGTGAAACCAAGTTGTTCCTCGGAAGCAAGGAATTTGAAGCTCTGTCTGACATCCTTTGGGCATATTGCTTGGAGGTGCCAGTCCTTGGAGAAAGACATCATATTTGAAAGGATGGAGGACCAGTGCAGGAGAGGAAGGCCCTGGATGTGATGGATTGACACAGTAACTAGGGTAATGAAGGTAGGTGTGTCAGAGACAATGAGATTGTATCAAGGTAGGGCAGGGTTCAGAACTATTGTACACATGGTTGCTATGAGTTGAAGGCTACTCAACAGCACATAGCAACAAGAGCACACAGCAGACTAGTAATGACAGATTCAACATCTAGAATTTAGTTGGACAATTGCTGTGGTTAAGGGCCATCAAATCAAGTAAGACTCATAGTGACACTATGAACGATGGATGTGGCCTTTCCCTTATTCTGTGCCATCCTGACAGTCTCTGATATGCTTGGAGCCCATTGTTACAGTCACAGTGTCAATCCATTTTGTTGAGGGCCTCTCTCTCTCTCTCTCTCCATCTTCCCTAGTACGTTGTCTTTTCCCAAGGATTGGTCCTTCCTGGCAATATATACAAAGTATATGAGACTAAGCTACACTTGGCTTGCCTCTGAGGAGGACCCTGATTGCACTTTCTTCAAGATAAACTTATCAGTCCATGAGATATTCAGTACTCTTCTCCAACACCACAATTCAAAGGCATAGATTTTTCTCTGGGCCTTCTTCTTTATTATCTGGCTTTCAGATGCATGGGAAGTGATTGAAAAGATCATGTCTTGGATCAGGCGCACCTTCGTCTGACATTGTTACTCTTTAGCACTCTGGAAATGCTGGACAGTAGGGAAAGTATAAGGAAAGGTGTAAGACCTCTACTTTCAGTTCTCACTAGTCTTCTAAGATCTGGTGGCCTAGTGGCAAGAAGGGGCACTACAATCTTGAAGGCTTGGGGTTTGAGGCCACCAGCCATTCCACCGGACAAAGGATGGGCAATCTCCTACTGGGCAATTAACTGCCTCTGAAAACCCACCAGGGGGTCAGCTATGGGTTGATTCTAACTTTACAGTACCCAACAACAACTATACTTCTGTGGCATGTGTAAATTTTAAATGATTTAATATAAATGAAACCCTATTGGGATGAATTTTCCATTCTTGGAAAGGAAGATTAAATAGTCTCTGAAGTTATTTTAGTCTCTAGGAGATTGTTAGTCCCTGGGACTAACCTAGGGTAAGTTTCTTAATTTTTTTGTCCACCAGGTAAAAATGTAGATCAGGCCGTCTAGTTCATGGGAACCTATACTGCTACCCACCAGCTGCTCTGTGGGAGAAAGATGTGCAGTCTTGTCTCATGTGATTTTCAGTCTCTGAAAATCTACTGCAAAGTCAGTTATTAAGTCCATTCTGACTTAAAGACAATGAATTTGAGGGGATTTTAGTTGGTTTGGTTTTGAGGTGACATATGACGGTTAGGTAGACAGAGACAGGAAGCCTATACTTGGAACCTTCTCATTGAGATGTCCAGCCTATTGTTTAGCAGCATAGTACCTTAAGGACCAGGCCCGTAAGGCTCATGAGAAATCCTGAAGATTACCAGAAAAACCTGTCCTACCATCATTCTGGGACCACCCTACCATAAATTCAATGGCATATACATTTGACCAATTACATAATCACACGTATGTGTTATCCACCCATCCCTGACAAATTACGAGTTGCTGTTCCAATGACATCGCTGATCCTCAGTCCCTTGGAGAGGTCCCTGAATGCAGACTTCTCCATTGTTACACTTTTTAAAAATAACTGCTGCCACTACAGGTATATTTGCAGATCCTGGAAAGACAAAATCATTGACCATTTAAATCTTCTCTCCATCTATCATACTGTTGCCTATTGGCCCATCGTGAGTATTTTTGTTACTGACATCATTATTCTTAACAGATAATGAATTTTTTTTAAAAAAATTATTTTTTACAAAGTTTGTATATATTGTGTTTCACACTGTCCTTAATTCACATTGCGTTTCACACAGTCGTTCTCATTGATTATGTTATGTAAAATCATCACCACTGAACTATGAACACCATTACCTTGTATTTACAGATCCCCACTGAAGAAAATTTCCCATATCTCTTCCATGGAGCAGCTGGTGGGTTCAAACTGCCTGCCTTTAGGTTAGCTCCTTACCCAATAAGTCACAAGAGTGTTCAACATGCAAATCAAAACAATAATGACATAATACCAATTGCTTCCTATGCATCTGAAAGTTGAACAATGAATAAGGAAGACCAAAGAAGAATCAATGTCTTTGAATTGTGTAGTATTGGAGAATTGCATTGAACATCCCATGGACGGACTGCCTAAAGAACAGATATGTCTTGGAGGAAGTACCACCAAGGTGCTCCTTAAAAGCAAGGTGGGTGAAACTTTGTCTAACCGACTTTGGGCATGTTGTCAGAATGGGACAGTCCTTGGGAAAAGGTATCATGCTGGGAAAGGTAGAGGGTCAGTGAATAGAGAAAGACTCTCATCAAGATGGATGGAACACAGTGTCTGCCACATGGACTGAGCATGATGGAGATCATGAGGACAGCTCAGTATAGGGCATGGTTCAGATTTGTTATTCATAGAGTTGCTATGACTCATAGTCAACTCAAGGGTTCATGAAACAATTCTTCAGTCTTCCTTATTCATAACACGCATAACAAACAATTGACAATACTGTGCTTTGAATTAGATTCACCTTAGTCTTTAAAGTGATATCCTTCCTCATTAGCATGTTAGAAAGGTCTTTGACAGAAGATTTTTCCCAAGACCACATGCCTTTTGACCTTGACTACTGTTATCATGGTGTTGATTTGGGATCTAAATAAAGCAATAAGCATATTTACAAGAGAAAAAAATTGTCTAGTCCTATGCCATCTTCATAATCTGTGTTAGATCCTACTGTTGCACTCACTATATCAATCCACCTCACTGAGAGTCTTCTTTTTCGCTCACCCTCTGTCTTACCAAGCACAATGTCCTTCTCTAAGGACTGAAATTGTCAACGATTTTATCTTACTAGGATCCACCCCTATTCAGGAGATCAGGAGATATATTGCACCATGAAAGTCTCCTGTCAGGGACTTCTCCAAATTTCCGAGAAATAGTGATGTCACTTTGAAGACTAAGGTGCATGTGATTCAGACCATAGTCTTTTCAATCACTTGCTATGCATCTGAGAACTAGACAGTGAATAAGGATGGCAGGAAAAGAATTGATGCCTTTGAGCTGTTGTGTTGGAGAAGAGTATTGAATATCCCATGGACTGTCAAAAGAACAAACAAATATATCTTGGAGAAAGTGCAGCTAAAGTCTTCCTTGCAGGCAAAGATGATAAAGCGTCACCTCACGTCCTTTGAGCTGGTTGTTAGCAGATGCTTCCTTCAAAGAGGATATCATGGTGGAGGGTTGTTGAAAGAGAAGATCCTTAATGAGCTGGATTGGCACAGGAATTGCAGCAAACTCATGTACGTCAGAGATTACGAGGGTGGCATAGTATAGGACAGGATTCAGATCTGTTGCTCATAGGATTGCTATGAGTTGTATTCCACTTGATAAACCCTAACAACAATATCAATCAAAATCCACTGGCATTGGGGTGGGGTAAGACTGAGAAAAACTGGATGAAATATGTTTACGGCATTGAAGTCTATGGGG
>NW_006399792.1:1160671-1180012 GCF_000299155.1 Elephantulus edwardii
AAAAAAAAAATCCACTGCTCAGGAAGTAGCTAAGAGAATACGCCATCCCCTTTTCCTTATGGATCAGGGTGAAGTCTCTCTCAGAGAGGAGTGATAGGGAATGACAAAGGACCCACTGACAAAGGAGATTAATCAGAACTGGCTTTGACAAGCACTGTGGCAATTGGACAATTAAAACAGACATTCAGGGGGAGGGGAAAGAAGAACGAACTGGGGAGGAGGGTAGAGAAAACAGTGCAACAATGAATGAACAAAAACCCCAAATCTCTGTAAATGTTCATTAAAACGAATACAATTTAATAATAATTTTTTAAAAATCCACTGCTATCAAGTTTGGATGGGCTTGCTGTTGACCTTCAAAGGGGTTTTATGAGGCTATAAGTCCCACAGAAGGAGAATGACAATTTTTCTCCAGCAGAGCAGCTGGCATAACCCCTGTCTTTGGGTTGGCAGCATAACTTGCTATCTCCTAGTCCATCAGAACTCCTCTCTAGGGACTGGCCATCTTAACAATATGTTCAAAGTACATGAGATAAAGTCTCTTGGCCATACATAAGACAAAACCCAGAGGTCTGCTAGCCTTTGGAGCTCTCTGACCCATAGACTTTCCACCTTTTTGTAAAAGGATTTTCTAGACACTTCACTTCTTTTCTTCCCTGGGGTGTTTTCTTTACCTTTTCCATTTCTGGTGGTCTCTTGATTTGCTTACGTACAAATGATCTTCTGATATTGGGCACCCCCTCCAACTGCAGGCATTTTCAATGCCTCAGTTCAACAAATATGACAATCCACTAGGCTGTTATCTCATGAGCATGTGTATCTTTTTCCCTTGATCAGCTCTAAACCCCCTTAAAATCATTACAAAGGTTTAACTCATTAGATGCTAGTTATTTTCCTTCTCTTACAAGTGTAAGATAAGTGTCTTCCCTTACTTATACAATATTTTCACTTTCTATGTCCCCCAGGGGCACAGAAAATGTAAGAATTATATAAAAACTATTCCTTATAACCTAAAATTATTGATAAGTGTTAATGAATTATGTCTTTCAATTCAGAAGCTTTTGTTAGTATAAACTAGAATGCTGACTTTCAAAATTTCTTGCTGGAGACTCTTGGTCATACACGTATAGTTTATCATGCCAAGGAGTATTCTGAACGTTTCTAAGAATTGTGCTACCAAATCAAAGGCATAAGGTTTGAATCCACCAGCTTCTCCAAAGGAGAACAATGGACAGTCTCCTCCTGTGAGATTTATAGTCTTTGAATACCTGCTGGAGGTTCAGCTATGAGTCAGTTCTGAATTGACTATAAACAACAACATACCCTATTTTATTATTTAGTGCCATCTTTAACTCCATAAGTTTTTTAAAATATCTTCAGTGTATCTTGACCTACTCCCTTGAAGTTCCACTGAAACCTGTCCATCAAGGGTGACTCTGTTGGTGCTTGACATGTTGGTGGCATAGACTCTAGCACCAAGACAGAATGTAATCTACCACAGTACAATGAAATTGACACACAAGTAGTGGTAACTATAACTTCATTTTTAATAAGGTGGAACATAAAATAGGAGCTATAAAGTCTCTGTCTATATGAAGGCAAAATCAATAAAAGCAAGTGCTTTTATTAGGTTTTCAAGTAAGGTCATTTAATCCTGTAGCTGTTGAATATAAGCGTCTTAGCTTTAAGCCATGTGTCCAACCCCAGTTTTTCTTTTACTTACTGTGGTAATTTAAAAAACCCAAAACCAACAAACACAACAATGTAACTGATTTGTTTATAAAACAGGGTTATAACTATTTTCTAGAAGATATTTGAAAATATAATACATATGGGAGAGGAAAACTTTGGAAAATGTCATTTTCTTTACAAATGTTTGTAAAGTGTAAATGTTTATTCTCTCACAAACTTGAATATGGAAGTTTTTAGGGAAAGACAATTAAAATAAAACCTACTTCTAACCTAGAAAAACACCTCCACAAAAACAAAACAGTAAGAAAACAGTTATTACTGATTAAAGAACTAAACATGATACCTCACAGGCAACCCTTCAAGTGTTTGCAAAGACAGAAAGGAATTATGCCCCTGACTTGACTGAAAGGCCACAAATGATAACATTTATTCCCTAATTGCTATTTTTTCATATTTTTTATGGTTTCAAAACCCCAGATCCATTATTATCTTCTCAAAACTGATGCATAGGTGACTTACCAGTGGGTTTTCAAAGGCAATAAATCATGGGGAGAGATTGCTCACCTTTCTTCCACGGAGAAGCTGGTGCACTCGAACTGTCCATCTTTGGGTTGAGAGTCCAACTACCAGAGCTCTCGGGAAAATCTCCATCTTGTTGTTATATGCCTTCAAGTTTAAAGTGATCCATAGCTGAACTTGGAGCAGGTTTTCAGACACTCAAAACAGCATTTCAAGAGATTGCCCATGTTTCTTCTTCAGAGTAGCCACTGGATTCAAACTGCTTATCCTTTGTCCTGCTGGTGAAATCCTTACCACTAGGCCGCCAGAGCTCACTGGTAGATAATGGAGGACTTATGTGGACTGACTCTTCAATATAGTGCCAGCTCCACTGTTGACTCAGTTTCCAGAACAAGACCAAGATTTAGCTCTGTTGCTCATGAGATTGCTATGAGTCCTAGTAACTGAAGGCATCTAAAAACCACAGCAAACCCAGAGAGCTCTGGTGGCATCATGCTATGAATCCAAAGGCCCCTCCTCTGCCATTGGAATCCTGCAGGGACCTCTCAGAGAAAGCTGGGCAGGATCACCTCCTTAGGATTTACTGTTGGGGAAAGAAACCAGCAGAGAATAGCTGTGAGTTGGAATCCATTCTAAGCCTGTGAGTGTGTGGGAGACATAAAAAAGTGAGCTGTGTCATCTCTAGAACCAAGTGATAATCCTTCTGTTTTATTATTTACCCTGAAGGCAGTGATTTTTCAATCCTTACAATTGCTTAGTGGATCATATGAATAAATAAAGCTCAACTCTAAACTCATTTGCCTTGGGGTGGGAACCAACTCATAGCTGACCTTCCGAAAGGGTTTTGGGAGATTGTAGTTGGTTTACAAAGGAAGAGATTGTCCATCTTTCTGGTGCTGACTAGCTGGAGAAATCAACTATCAAAAAGGCAAAGCCTTTAAGTCAGTAGGATGACTCCCTACAGAAAGAACTATGCCACCAGAGCGCCGTAAAGAGAAACTCTAGAAAAATCCTTATATTTTTTTTTTTAGGATAATACTTTCTACAATTTCTAAGCATAGATATTTATTTTCTCACCATTTTAGAGGCTAACTTGTACATGTCAATTCTTTCCTTGTTAGTTGCCAAAATATCTTTTTTTTTTTTTCCAATGGAAGGAAAAATATCCAAATATACTGCTCTTTCTTCTGGAAGCAATTCTATCTAAGAAAATAAATATGATCCGACTTTTCTGGTGACTTAGAGCTTTTAGCACAACGACAAAAATGTCTTCGCTCCTCCAGTAAGTGTGCTTAATTCAAGGTAAAAGCATAGCGTCATTTCTCTGCTATGAAGGTCATGACAATTGACCTTCTCAGGATCTCAAGACATAGAGTTAAGACAACCATCAAGTTTCAGAAAAGCATCCGTGGTGGAGGAACCTGGTTATCCTTGAAACAAACAGAGATTTATGAAATTGACTAAAAGAAGTGTGTGTGCAATTAACCTTCCATGATCAGGTTTATCAAGCAGAGGAGAAGTGGGCTAAAGGTTATCTAGGACCCAAAGATCGCTAGGGTTCAGCCAGAGAGCACTAAGAAGTGAGCCTGGATCAGGCTTTTGTCCCTCCCAGATTTCTGAGCTGGCGATCCTTCGGCGCAGCCTGAGCCAATTGCGGGAGCCCTCACAAAGCCCAGCCCAGCGGAAGGAACGGTCCTGAGTTGTTAGTTTCTTTTTGATTACTAGCCTTTTAAGCTCTTGTGTTGACGCGAATTTCGGTGCCAAACTATCTAAAGCAATTTTGAGTGATTTGGTGCAGGGTAACAGAGCAAAGCTCGGGGCAACAAAATGCTAAAATTCTTCTTAAGGAGCCTTCTGCTTCTGCCGGTACTCCTCATCTGCCTCTTAGAATCGTTCGCGAAGCTTTTTATTCCTAAGAAGAGGAAATCTGTCGTTGGAGAAATCGTACTGATTACTGGAGCTGGACATGGAATTGGAAGACTGACTGCCTATGAATTTTCCAAACTTAAAAGCAAACTTGTTTTGTGGGACATCAATAAGGTAATAACGCTTACTTTGGTTTTGCTTTTTTGGTGACTTTCTTCTGTGGATATTTCTGTGTTTTGCAAGAAGGAACCCTTTACAGCATCTCTGTAAAGGATGTAGGAAAAATTACCTTTATGATAATTTTACAGATGGAGGATAGATGTGAATGTTTTCTTGTTTATGATCATATGATGAACTGAGAGACAGGATGTAAGCTTCCTAGCAACTGTCTTCTTGTCACTTGATGTTGTAAATTTATCCTCACTTCTGCACTGAAAATAATTTGTAATCTCCTCCTAAACCTTGTTTCTTTGATCTTTCTATGCTAATCATCTGGGCAAAGCAGTTGTTTTAGCTGGTCTAGTAAAAGAGTAAAGGCTTGTACCTATTAAATAACCCTACAGTTATTGATATAAGTGGATTTAAAAGATTATCCCAAACAAAACCCAACAGAATCCTTTAAATCACTTTTAAGTAAGAACAATAAAAGACAAAGAAAAGATCTTTGGTGTAATTTTTTTTTTTTAAACCTAGGGCAGGTGTGGGCTTAGGGAAGAAAGGGCCAGAAGTTCTTTCCGTTTGGATGTCCACTTGTAGACATGCACCTGCTTTTTTCACCTGACAGATCAAAGCACTGCCTAACCCATACATATTAGGTTACATCCAATGCTATAAACAAGAATTCATTTCAGAGGGTGTAACGTCACATGCAATGCTTGCTTACCTGTGTGTGACTGAGGCACCTGTCAAAAACTGTTTAATGAGTATCAACGTAGGTGTGAGGGACACAGTGGCAAACAGGATAGACAGGGTTCCTGCCTTCAGTCCAGTAGGGAAAATAGATCTGAAGTAATTACATGTGCGGCAGAAGATACAGAGGCTATGGGACCATTATAGGTAAGAGAGCCCATGCCATGTTGAGCTTATCAAAGTGGTAGAATCTGGCTAAGTCTGTGCTCTGCCTCTCATTGGTCAGCTCAGCTTTCCAAATCTTCAGGTTCATGGATAAAACAACAGTACAAAGTCTGCTTAAATGACCTAACTCCTGTGTAACATAGTTTACTGATAATAGCCAGCTTCAAAGTACTCCCATTGGAAAAAAAAGATTTTGCGTCATCAAACTTTGCATTACTTGTTGTAAAAGAAATGTAATGTTTAACTTGGTAGTTGGACATAGGAGAATTTATCCACTGCCATAGAATTGGTCTGACTCAGCAATTATAAATCAGTTTTCATTCTTAAGAATATTTTATGTTTGAAATTAACATGCAAAAAATAATAGCCTACTATAGTACCCACTATAAAGGGCTGGAAGAGGACTTAATGAGGCAATGTGCATAAAGATTTAGTGCCGTTTCTTGCATGTAGTAGACATAAAAATGTGTTGTTCTTTGATAAAGTGCAGTTTAAGCTAAAATTCAAAGGTGAATAAATTTGTCAGATTGATGACTTGAAATACCCAATGTTGGTTGGTACAGAATTTTCTCTGAAATGCATTTACTCAGGAAACTTTAGGGTATCTGCTGTCTACCAGACATTGTTCTGGTGCAGATCTGAGGATTAAGCAGAAAAACATGAGCCTCCTGAACAAAGGACGATAAACAAATAGGCTGCACTGTTTAACTTTGTAAGCAAAATATGCCTTTGTTGGGTAGTGTTACATACAGAAAAAAATAGAACATGAGATAGGGAGTTGGTTTGTGGAGAAGATTGAGAGAAGGTATTGATTGTTTACAAGTGGCCTAGGAAATCCTTCTTGAGGCAGAGATACTCAAATTCTATCAGAAGGTGTTTTGGGCATTGTGAGCTTGGTGGGTAACTATGGAGAGTACCTCAGAGCTCTGAGATGGGAGAGATGCTGTGTGAGTCAGGGAAAGGAAAGAAGTCAAGGGAAAAAGGAGGAAGCAGAAACCTGTCAAAGAAGAACTCAAACGCTTTCTGATAACAGAGAATGGTAGAAAAGTCACAAGACTGCAGCCTGCCAAAGGAAGAAAAAGAAAAAAAATGTGAGATTCAGAAAAACAAGGTAGTCTTAATGAGTTTGGCTCTTTTAGGTATCTAGTTATCTTTATCCACTCAATACATTTTTATATGAGTACATGTTGAGATGACCATATTTTGAAGGGAGCTCTAGTGGCCTAGTGGCAAGAAGCTGCATTGCAACCCTGAAGGCATGGGGTTTGATGCTCCGCTGGAGAAGGAGGGCAATCTCCTCCTCTGCCAATCAGATCTGACTTGATGGTACATAACAAGAAAAGAAAAAAGACTAGATAAGAGATTACAATATTTTTAGTATGTTGTTGTTTTTGTGTACCTTTGAGTTGGAACTGATCCATAGCTGACACTCAGATGGGTTTTCAGAGGCCGTAATCGCACAGGAGGAGATTGCCCATCTTTCTCCCATGGAGCAACTAGTGAATTTGAACACGTGCCTTAGGGAATGCAGCGTCTTACCAATAGACCAGCAGAGCTCCCAGTGAATAAAGAATAGTTTAAAGAAATGTGACAATTGAATGTTTACATGCAAAAGAGTAAATGAAGCTAGACCCCTGCTTGATACCATAGACAAAGATTGTTGTTGTTGCTATGTGCCGTCGAGTCGTTTGCGACTCATAGCGACCCTATGTAGAACAGCCCTAAACTCTGCTCTGACCTGTGCCTTGACACAGGACACAAAGATTAGCCCCCATTTAATCAGAGACTTAAATGTAAGAGCTAAAACTACAAAGTCTTGAGAGAAAATAGAAAAGTAAGATCTTAATGGAAAAAAAGACTTGAAATCTTAGGTTTAAATGTACTTGAAAAGGAGAGTTTTTACACAGCATGCATTATATTTCAATGGAAGAACACTAATCTATAGAGGTAGGAGGGGGCTAGGGTGGCATAGTCCATATGTAGTTGTACTGCTAACCAGAGCCTGTGCTTCTCCTGGTTCAAACCCACCAGCTGCTCTGGGGGTGAAAGATGGCAATCTCTGCCTGTGTGATTTATTCACCGCTTCCAAATACCTTCTGGAGGGTCAGCCAAGAGTTGGTTACAGCTCAGTGGCAATGAGCTTGAGTTTTAACAACAACAACAACAGGTAAGAAAGAAGTTCTGTTGTTGTTAGGTGCCCTCAAGTTGAGTTCAATTCTGCTGTTAGGTGCTGTAGAGTTGAGTAAGACCCATAGAGACCCTATGAACAACAGATCTGAATCCTGTACTAACCTGTGCCAACCTCATAATCTCTGACACACTTGAGTTCATTGCTGTAGTCGCTGTGTCAGCCCACTTGGTTGAGATCTACCTTTTCTTTATCATCCCTCCACCTTTCCAAGGACAATATCTTTTTCCAAGGAATAGAGCCTCTCCTAGCAACATGCCCAAAGTATGTGAAACTAAGTTTCCTGATTCTTGCCTTCACGGAGCAGTCTGGCTCCACTTTCTTCAAGACATATCCTATATGCCATTGTTAATGGATACTTCACCAAAAAAGCCAGTGGAGGGTTTGAACAACTTTCTAATAAAGAGAATCCTCTAGCTGCTGTTTGTGAACAGACTGAAGTGGAGATGGGGTGGTGAGAGCAATGACAGAAGCAGGGACAGAAGTTAGGAGACTAATGTGTTAATAGAGATAAGAAATGATGGTGGCTTGGCTAACCATGACAGTTATTGTGGAAGAGCTGAGAAATAGAAAATTAGCCAACCACCCCAAAAAAAATTTCTAGTTAAATTGATTTATGAGTCAGAATTTGGACCATGGCATGCGGCAGTGATGATGGATTAGTTGAAACAATCTATCTTTTGAGATGTTTTTCCTCTTTTTTTCATTGTTAAGATACATTCTTTTTTGTGAAGTTGCTGACAATACCTGATGGTGGTTAGTTTTTAGTCCTTCTTTGAAAAAAAAAAGAAAAGTATTGAAGTACTAACCCAGTATATACACTCTCATTCTGGTTACCTGGACATTTTGCAGATTTTAAATTCCAGTATCTGAGAAGCAGTAAACGTGGCTGAGGAAAGAGGAGGTAGTGAGGTGTCCAGCAATTTCAAGAACAAACTAGATGTGTAAAGTTCTTGGACTGGTGGATCTGTGGAGAAAATGTGAGGAAGTAGCATGATCGTCAAGATTGTCGTGAGATCAATCTGGAATGATAAGGAGATGTTAGAGCAGTTTTTCAACCTAAAAGACAAAGACATATTGTTCTGAGAGGCAAATTCTCAGATTAATTCGAGCTGTGAGAGATGATAACATATGGGAAAAATGTCAGCAAGTGTATGTATCCTCCTTAGGATGTCAGGAATTGACATTGATTTTCAAACCCATCGTTGTTAGAGGCTCTGGAGTCTGCTCCAGCTCAGGGATCCTAGGAACAAGAAGAAAACCTTGCCCAGTGCTAGTCTATCTTCACAGTCTCTGCTATGCCTAAACCCAACGTTGTAGTTACTCTGTTACTCTATCTTGTTAAGGATCTTCCTCTCCTTTGCTCACTCTCTCGTTTTGCCAGCATTATGTCTTTTTCAAAAAAGACCAGCCCAATGTATGTAGTAAGTTTCACGAGCTTTGCTTCTAGAAAGCAACCCAGGTGCACTTCCTCCAAAGCAGGTATGTTTGTTTTGGCCATCCATGAGATAGTCAACATTTTTTAACATCACCCATGTTTAAAGAAATCAATGTGCTGGCCTTCTCTATTGTCAAACTTTCATAAGTATCTATAATAAAATGCCATGGCTTGAATGAGGTGCACTCGAGTCTTTCAACTGATAGTCTTGCTCTTTAAAACTTTAAAGAGAACATTGACAACAGATTTCCTCAGAATAGTTTGATTTGATTTCTTGAACGCTGCTGCCCTGGATGTTGTTTATGGATCTATGTAAAATTAAATCATTGACACCTTTAATCTTTTCTCCATTTATCATGATGGTGCTTACTAATCCAGTAGTGAGGATTTTGTTGTCTCAATGCTACATTTCAGTCCATACTGAACATACTAAACTGTAATCTTTGATCTTCTTCAGCGAGTGCTTCAAGCCCTCTTTACTGTCAACAAGTAAGGTTGTGTCATTTGGATGATGTAGGTTACTGATGAGTCTTTCTCTAATCCTAACACCACATTCTTTATCTAATCTAGTTTATCTGATTATTTTTGTTCACCACATAGGTTGACTAGGTAAGGTGAAAGATACTACCCTGATATATACCTTTTCTCATTTTAGACCATGCTGTTGTTTTTATGTGCTGTCATGTTGCTTATGATTCATTGCAAACCTATGTACAACAGCTCTAAACCCTGCTCTATCTTGTGCCAATCTTATTGTCTCTGACACACCTACCCCCATTATCCCAGTGACTGAATCAATCCTTTTCATCCAGGGTCTTCCTCTCTTGTGCTGTCTCCCCACCATCCCAAGCATGACGTCCCTCTCCAAGGACTCATCCTTTCTTGTAACATTTTCAAAGTATGTCAGACAAAGCTTCAGAATCCTTGCCTCCAAGGAGCAGCCTGACTTCACCCTCTCTAAGACGAACCTGTTTGTTCTCCTAGCAGTCCATGACATACTTAATATTCTTCTCCAGCATGACAGCTCAAAGGCACCACTTCTCCTCCTGTCATCCCTAGTCATTGTCCAGCTTTCTGACACATAGCAAAATATTGCCAAGACTGTGGCCTGGATCAGTGCACCTTAGTCTCCAGACTGACATCATTGGTCTTCTGTACTCTGGAGAGATCCCTAATAGCAGACTTTCCCAGTGCTATTCATCTTTTCATTTCCTGGCGGCTGGTACCAACAGTGTTGATTGTGGAGCCAAGCAAAATGCAGCTGTTAACAATCTCAGTGTCTTTGCCACCAATCATGATGCTCCCCATTTGCCCAGTGATGAGAATCTTTGTTTTCTTGATGTTGAGCTTCAATCCATACTTAAGGCTGAAGTTCTTGATCTTCTGCAGCAAGTGTTTCAGGTCCTCCTCAATTTCAGCAAGCAGGGTTGTGTCATCTGCATAATGCAGGTTGTTGATGAGTCTTCCTCCAATCCTGATGCCATATTTCTCCACATGCAGCTCAGCCTCCCAGATGATCTGTTCTGCATAAGATTGAAAAGTGTGGAGATAGGACACTTCGCTGGCATATACCCTTCCTGATTTTGAACCATGCAACGTTTCCTTGCTCTGTTCTGATGACTGCCTCCTGGTCCAAGTATAGGTTTCCCATAAGCACAGTCAGGTTTTCTGGGATTTCCATTCTTCTCAGGGTCAGCCACAGTTTGTTGTGTCAAATGCCTTTACATAGTGAATGAAACACAACTAAACATTCCTCTGGTATTCTCTGCTTTCTGCCATGATCCATCTAACATTAGCTATAATATCCCTAATACCACAGCCTCTTCTAAACCCAGCTTGGACTTCTGGCAGTTCCAGTTGTTTTTGGATAAGTTTTCACCAGAATCTTGCTTGCATGTGATATTAATCAATGATTTCCACACACTGTTGGGTCACCTTTCTATGGAATGGAAACAAATATGGATTTCTTCCAGTCAGTTGGCCAGGTGGTGGAAATCATTGATTAATATCACATGCAGCTTGTAGTAAATGCTAAACATAGATTCATGCTTAAAGACTATTGAGTGAAAAAAGTGGATTTATAAACAACTAAAAAAGCTAATAGGAGGAATTGTTGGAAAAACATCTAGTTTTAGTAATTGTGGTTGTTGGTGAAATTGCTTTACCTGTGCGATGTTTTGGTAAAGAGTATCAAGTCACCTAACAACACCAAGGTCTAGCGGGATCTCTGGCCCTGTAGTCCATGGAGAAATGTGATGCTAAACAAAGGCAGTGCCTCCCTAGAGGTTTGAATGCACCAGCAGCTCTGTGGAAGAAATATGGACCTCGGGTGCAAGTTACAGTCGAGGAAACACACTGGAGGGTCAGCTATGGGTCAGTTCCAAGTTGATGGCAGTGAGTTATCTTATTTTCTGGAAATTAAGTCAAGAGGGAGCCCTGGTGGTGGAGTCTGCAGAGAGGTGCACTGCTAACCCCAAAGCTGTACCTCCCTCGTAGTTCGAACCCACCAGCTCCTCTGAAGCGGAAGATGGGCAATCTCCTCCCATGTGATTTACAGCCTTGGAAACATGCTGGAGGGTCAGCTGGGAGTTGGTTCCCCCTCCACAGCAGTGAGATGGGAGAAGCAAGTGAAGACTAAGGAAGAACTCAGGATTAATATTTGAGAACTGATGGCAACACATTAGGGAACAAAAGTGCCTAACTTCTCAGGAATGATGCCCACATAGTTCTACAGAAGTGAGACAGAAAAATTAAATAAATCTGTTCTCCTCTGAAGGTCTGCTTACTCGTCTCCCCTAAATCTCTCTTTTTACTTTTTTAAATTGTGATTTTAACAAAAGTTTATAGCAAGGTTGGGTTTTCATTTATTCCTTGTGTATATTTTCCTTCCTCCCCACTAACTTTTAAAAATTTCTGCAGTAAAGACTGTCTGAAATTATTTTTTAATTATTTTTTAATGTTAAAATATATATTTTATTTTTTTAAATTGTCATCTTAGTGAAAGTTACAGAAAATTTGACAGGGCTGCCTGTGTAAGTTAAAACATGTCAATTGATATCCCGGCAATTCCTGGTATGTTAATTTTTGCCTGTGCCTTCAGGCCAGCTTCAGCGTCTTCTTTCATCACAGCTGGCTCCTGCTTATATTGTACTTCCTGAAATTTTTCAATGTCAATCATTTCTTTTTGGTACCATATATATTGGTTCTTACAGGACCATTCTCTTATGTATCTCATGTCTTATACTGCCTGACATGCCCCTTTTACTCTACATGGCTATTTTACTCTTTCATAAAATCCAACCAATATATTGCATGCCTCTCTTCTACGTTCCCATAACTGTTGATGTGTGGCTGTCCTACTCTAAGTATCACAATGTATTAGAGTGATCTCTGTGGAAGAAAGGTGGGCACTCTCCTCCTGTGCAATTAATTATTTATGAAAACCCACAGGAGGGTCAGCTATTAGTCTATCCCAATTCAACAGTACACAACAACAACAACATAGGAAAATACCAGTGAGCTCTAGTGGTCTATGGCCTGTTGTTGTTGTGTCTCATCAAGGAGCCAACTCAGAGCTGATCCTCCAGCAGGTTTTCAGAGACAGTAAATAATATGGGAGTTTATTGTCCATCTTTCTCCCTTGCAGCAACTGATGGATTCAAACTGTGTGCCTTTGCGTTGACAGTGCAGCTACTTATTACTAGGCTACCAGAGTGCTGCAGTTAGAATCTACCAGCACGGGAGAAAGATAATCTCTTTCAACATGAAAATGCACTAGCGGGTCACCTGTGAGCTGACTATGACTTGACAGCAATGAGTTAATTTTTTCATATGAAATGTAAGTAAGTCAGTCTCTCATTACCTGCAGCAAGAAACATTTAAAGTTGTTATTTAGATTTCCTTGAGGCAATAGTGGCCTTGTCTCAATATGTCTCATTGAGGGTCTTCCTCTCTTTTAATCACCTCTGATTTTCCAACCTTGATACCCTTTTTTGGAGGGACTGACTTCTCTTGCTGAGATATGAAGCAAAGCCTCAATATCATACTTAGGATTTTTAATCTTAGGCTCTTGGATCAATACTGTCTCATTCATATTTGTGCCAATAAAGTCTGCAAAATAGAGATTAGAATCTGCATTTTAAAGCGTTGGAGGAATAACTGAGTGAATGAACTCCTGGCTTATTTTGTAGCCAGTCTATTGATGCCTCAAAATAATTTTTTCATGGCAACAGGGGAAAACATTATCATTGTTATTTTTAAAAAAAATTTATTATCTTGTGTATGTGTACCGTCAAATCAGATCTGACTGGTCTGGGAGGAGATTGTCCATCCTTCTCCAGCAGAGCATCTGGTGGATTCGAGCTATGCACTTCTGGGATTGCAGTATAGCTTCTTGCCACTAGGCCACCAGAGCTGGCCTTACTGTTATATTTTTAAAGCCTACTACAAATGCCTCAGAAGGGACTGGTCCTTGGAAAGGGACATCATGCTTGGGAGGGTGGAGGGACGGCACAGGAGGGGAATGCCCTCTATGAGGTGGATTGATTCAGTGACTGGGATAATCGGGATGGGTGTATCGGAGACAGTGCAATTGGCACAGGACAGAGCAGAGTTTAGGTCTGTTGTACATAGGGTCTCTGTGAGTCACAAGTGATTCAACGGCACATAACAACAACTAAAGAATGCGCACATACATAGTCATTCACAAAACAGGTAAAACTAGTGCTTTAAGGCTTTCTGAAAATGAGAGGAAGAGGGAGTAAAATATGCAACAACGAATGAATGAAATCTCTTAACTTCTCTGTAAACATTCATTAAAATCACAATCAAAATTTTCTTTAAAAATTAATTTCTTTTTTTTTTTTTAATTCATTTCTTAAAATGGTTTTAAACTGAGTTCCAAAATAGAGAAGGCTAGAGGAAGTGCTGTAAAGTGTATATAAAACATGAATGTGTTAAGTTCTTGCTCAGGCCATGTTCAAAGGATATGACTTCCCTTGATTATTTTTAGCTGCCTGATAATGTGAAAATGTAATTTATTTTGTTCTTTTCCCGTATTTTGTTTTTTCTAGCATGGTCTTGAAGAAACAGCTACAGAATGCAAAAGACTAGGTGCCAAAGTCCATACTTATGTCGTAGACTGCAGTAACCGAGAAGACATTTACGCCACTGCCAAGAAGGTAAAGTTTTAAGTTTTGTTAAAATCATGTCATCCTAGCTGGGAGGGGTTGCTGGTCCTTTCATGTTGCAGATGAAGTAGTTGAGGACTTTTGTGCTTGGCTCAAAGTCAGGGTCATTGACTTTGACTAGTGGGAGATCCAGGGCTGGAGTGTAGAATTTGATGTTGAAATCTCACGGGGAGCTTATTAAAAACACGTTCTTGGGCTCCACCCCCAGACATTTTCTTCCTGGAGGTCATGGGTTGGGCTCAGGAATCTGTGTATTTTGCAGAAGAGCATTTCCACATTGCCAAGAAATACTTGGAAAATACAGAATCACTGACAAGTTCTTTCACATCAGAAATAATTATTAAGACGAAAACTGTTAAGAGTTAGGTTAGAAGCTTAGGTTAGCCCTATTTTTTCACTGAAATTTTACAGTAGGTAGATACATTTCCATAAGACATTGTTTAAATTCTTTTTCTCTTTGTGACAATTCAGATTTACCATATATGGTGGACAGTGTTTGGCGGAGCTCCTCGAAAAAAACAAGCTTGGAAGCAGGAGTAGCATCCACTTCCGTAAATAGCTTGCCTCTGGAAACTCTATGAACTTGGAGAAGTGATGAAAATTATACGAGTGTTCAGGTCTTTTATTCATAGGGTCACTATGAGTCTTCCATGACTCAACAGCACTTAACAACAACAATAACATGTAGTAGGGCGTCAAACTGAGCATTTATTTATATATACATAGGGTCCCTATGAGTCGTAGGTGACTTGATGGCTTATAATAAAGACACACTAAATAGACTCTTCACTCATAAGAAAGGCATTAGAATTACCTAAGCAGAGTCTTTTAAATACACATTCCTGGACATTCTAATTTGTTAGGTTGTAAAGATTCGGTTTCTGCCCATCTTTAATATAATATGGAAAATTTTTCTGTTTAAGAAATTCTTGATATGAGGTCATTGTTTTTATTGTATGTTTGATCAAAGTACACACAGCAGTGGGAGCTCCGGTGGCCTTGTGGTAAGGAGCTGCATTGCCACCTTACAAGGCAAGCAGTTTTAATCCTCCAACTGTTCCATGGGAGAAAGATGTGTAATGCCACGTACAGCCTCTTAAAATCCACTGGAGGGTCAGCTATGAGTCGGTTCTGACTTGATGGTACATAACAACAACAACACACACACACACACACAACAAAATAAGTTCTCATACAACTATTTTTATATCCATGTGTTAGAATAACTGTTAAGGTTTGGTCTCATATACAGGAATTATTTTCTTTTTTAAGAATGTAGTACTCAAAAAGTGGCATTCTTTATTTTTTGAGTTAACCTGCTCTTAAGTTAAAAGGTTACATCAGGGGATAGTTTTGGTTGAAGATTTAAGGAGCATCTCAGGGAAATAGTGAGAGGGATTCCTTCAATATGATAGGAGTCAGTCCAGAATTTGGAAGTTCTGGTCCACATTTTTCTGTCAGAATCCATCTTCTGTGGCACTGATTAGGCTGTGACATATTGGTAGTTAGGTACAATATACCTACTTCTTCTGGTCTCAAGGTAGAGGAGGCTGTGGCTTATAGAGACAGTATTATAGAACATTCCTCCTTTGACTTTTGAGATTCCTTCTTTCTCTTTTGCTCTAGACAAATGAAGATCAATAGTTGTAGCTTAGGTACCCTCTGCCAAATCTTTAAAGCTCAAATGCTTCTCACCAAACTAAGATATGGAACATAAATTTTATGAACCACAGTGTGCTCAACCCAAATTCACAGCCTGTCCTCCAGCAGGATTTCAAAGGCTGTAAATTGCAAAGAAAGAGGTTGCCCATAGTTTTCCTAAGTACTGGTAGATTCAAACCGCCATGCTTATACCACCTTAAGGTTAGCCGCACAACTCCCAGCAGACTTTGCTCCTTTATCTTATGCTTGTTGATCAGATTATCCCACAAGACTGTGCTTTTGAAATTATTCATTTATGTTAAAAAAATGTTACGCTTTTGCTTTAAACTATCTCCTCATTGTGCCTGAGCTAAATAAAAAGAGTAAGTAGAAATCACCTGGGTCAAGGCAGGAAGTTATTTTTGTGGGGTTGGATTTATGGCAAGAGCAACGCCTACAGGCCAGCAACATCTACATTTACCACTAATTGTTGTGTTTACATTAGCAATTAGCATCTTTCCTAGAGATGAGTTTATTTATTTCATAATCTTGAAGATCATTGTCAGTAGGGCAGGAATGTTCAGGTTCAAATTAATCTCTTCAGGTTAATACTACCTGTGTGACCTGGTTTAATGTCTCTGTGCCTAAATTTCTTTAACTATACTTTCTTCACATTAGTGTCTACCTTCTGGGGTTGTCATGAAGAGTAAATTAATTAATGACGTGAAGCACATAGAACAATACCTTTTATATGTAACATGTAATTATTTCATTAAGTATTACTTCAATATAAATTGAAGCTCAACATCAAGAAAACAAAGATTCTCACTCATTGGGCTGATTGGCAGCATCGTGATAGATGATGAAGAGATTGAGATTGTTGACAGCTTCAGTTTGCTTGGCTCTACAATCAACACTCTTGGTACCAGCAGCTGGAAAATTAAAAGACGAATTGCATTGGGAAAGTCTGCTGTCAGAGACCTCTCCAAAGTACTGAAGAGCAACGATGTCAGTCTGGAGACCAAGGGGCACCATATCCAGGCCATAGTCTTTGCAATCACTTGCTATGTATCAGAGAGCAGACAATTACTAGGGACGATAGAAGGAGAATTGATGCTTTTGAGTTGCAGTGCTGGAGAAGAGTGTTGAATATACCATGGACTGTTAGGAGAACAAACAAGTTTGTCCTGGAGAGGGTGAAGTCAGGCTGCTCCTTGGAGACAAGGATTCTGAAGCTTTGTTTGACATACTTTGGTCATGTTACAGGGCGGGATCAGTCCTTGGAAAGGGACGTTATGCTTGTGAGGGTGGAGGGACAGTGCAGGATAGGAACACCCTTGAAGAGATGAATTTATTCAGTCATGGGGTTAATGAGATAGGCGTGTCGGAGACAGTAAGATTGGCAAGGGATAGAGAAGGGCTTATAGGGCCGCTACGAGTCATGGGTGACTTGATAGCACATAACAACAACAACAACATTACTCATTAATACTTGCTGATACTTAAATTAGTGTGATATTAAATAGAATCACCAACATTATCGATATCATTTAGCTAATAATTACTGTGAGAATTGTTAACACAATATGCTCAGTAACCTAAAGGGAAAAACATTAGTTTTTAGACTCTCAGAGTTCTGGGGGCCTATCTGTGCTGAGATGCTGAATGCATGGGGTTTGATTCCACCAGCTTCTCTGCAGAAGAAGGATGGGAAGTCTCATTCTCTGTGATTAACTGCCCCTGAAGACCCACTGGAGAGTCAGCTGTGGGTAGTTCCAAATCGACTGTACACAACAACAACAGGAATACGATTTGCTGATCAAGAACATTATACTATTTTAATCTTGTCCTGGTATTTTAATTCTAGGATCTTACTGAAATTCTTCTAAAACAAAATATGTGTTCTAATCTCCTAGAACAACATACACAAGGATGCTCAATTATCAGATATGGTCAAGAGATGTTTTGATGCCTGTTTCGGCATCAGGGCATTAAAAAAAAATTATTGTGCTTTGCGTGAAGGTTTACTGAACAGATTGCTCTTACCATTCAATCATTTGTATATATTAATTAATAGCACCTTTCCCCCTCCTCCACATGATGATTCTTTTCAATTTATCTTTTTATTCTTTCTCTTCATCCTCCTTGAGCTTTCTCCCTAGGCAAATTCTGCCCTTTGCTTCTTGCATGATTGCTTGTTCTAAGGAGGAAGTGCTTCTCCAGTACTATCATTTAAATTTCTTTGCGTGTCTATTGTTTGGATGAAGGCTGAGCCCCTGAAGTGAGTTTACTTCTAAGCTCCAAGGGTTATAAGTACTGCAGTGCTTGGTTTTAGATCAGCAGGCCAGGTCATTTTTATATTTTCTTCTCCCCTCCTCCTGTCCCCATTTTCATCTTAGTCTAGGACCTTTTGCTGTAATCCCCTTTAAAATATTCAGCAGTGATCGTATCAGAGCATTTTTGTCTCACCTCCACAATTAAGGTCTCAGTTCTCTTTAATTGTTAAGAACTGTGTAAAATAGACATTCATATCCCTGGGAAAATAAGTGATGATGGAGAGCTCCACAGGAGAAGTTCAGGATCAATCATCTAGCCATATTCTTTGGTAATATATTGTTATGTGCTGTTGATTCTGCTAAGACTCATAGCAACCCTATGAACAGTAGCTCTGAACCATGACCTATCTTGAACCAACCTCACAATCTCTCACACACCTGACCCCATTGCCACAGTCACTGTGTCATTCCATCTCATCCTAGGTTTTCCTCTCCTGTGCAGACTGTCTACCCTTCCAAGTATGAGTTCCTTCTCTTAAGGACTAGTCCCTCCTGGCAACATGCCCAAAGTATGTATGAGTTGGAGCTTTAAAATCTTTGCCTCCAAGGAACAACTTGGTTTTACCCTCTTCAGGACTGGCTTGTTTGTTCTCTTGGGGAAAAAAAAGAATAAAAAAGAAAAGTATATTGGAAAAGTATATTCAGTACTCTGCTCCAGCACCACCACTCAAAAGTCTCAATTCCTCTGTAAGTCTTATTCATTATCCAGCTCTCTCTGGAGAGGTGTTTGATGGCTGATTTCCCCAAAGCTTTTGATTTCCTGACTGCTGAGTGTTGATTATGAATCTGAGCAAAATGAAATTGTTAATAACTTGAATCTTTTCTCTATCATTATACTGCTGCTAATTGGTCTGGTAGTGAGAATCTTTTTTTTTTTTTATGTTGAAATGCAATCTTTATTGTAAGCTGTAGTCTTTGACTTTCTACAGCAATCAATTCAAGTCCTTCTCATTTTTCGTAAGCAATGTCGTTGAGGGGACAGCACGGACCTTCATTACGGGTGTCTCTTGCCCCCCCCCCCAGCCTGACTGAGGGGACAGCATGGACCCCCCCTTGTTTTGGGTGTTTAGTGCCCCTCCCTGCCCCCGAGCCTAACCCAGTTTCAACCTTGAACAAAACTCGTTAACTCCAGAGACAGGCATGAGCCATAAAAATTCTTAGTTTTAGAAGCAGGCAATAAAGGAAAAATAAATACAAGGGCACCAGAAAGTCTCATGAGGTGAGTCTTATTAGATTAAAAGTAACCAATTAACTGAGGCTATAGGAGAGACAGGTCTTTGGAGAGGGACATCATGCTGGGCAGAGTGGAGGGACAGCGCAGGAGGGGAAGACCCTCTATGAGGTGGATTGATTCAGTGACTGGGGTAATCGGGATGGGTGTGTCAGAGGCAATGAGAT
>NW_006399792.1:1180112-1183144 GCF_000299155.1 Elephantulus edwardii
GGGGAAGACCCTCTATGAGGTGGATTGATTCAGTGACTGGGGTAATCGGGATGGGTGTGTCAGAGGCAATGAGATTGGCACAGGAGCAGGGCTTAGGGCTGTTGTGCATAGGGTCGCTGTGAGTCGCAAACCATTAGAAGGCACATAATAACAACAACAACACGACTCCAGGAAAGAAGCATATGTGACACAAAGAAGGCAGAGGCGGGCGGATACGCCAGCCAATTAGAAGCCAATGGACATGACTAATTCCCCCGCCCACCAGCCGTGTTTCTAATTACCCCATCCCAAACGGAAGCACCCAGGAAGGCCTTAAAAACAGGGACACATGGACACTCGCGGATTCACTCTCTCGCTCTCTGTTCACCATCTTGCCACTGAGGGCGAGAGCTTCCACATGTGGAAAACTTATTAATTATTCTGCATAATAAATAGTGCTCTTTGTTTTTACATGCATGAATGAGTCTCTTTCTGGCAGCGCTTCTGTGGGCACGACATTGTGTAATCTGCATAATGCAAGTTGTTAATGAATCTTCCTTCAATCCTGATGCCATATTCCTCGTCATAAAGTCCGGCCTTTTGAATGATCTCTTTTGTATATAGATTGAAAAAGTTTGGAAAAATGATACATTCTTGATCCACTCCTTTCTTGATTTTGAACCATACAGTGTTTCTTTGCACTGTATGGACAAGTTACCTGGTCTAGGTTTCATATGAGCACAATCAGGTGTTCTGAGATTCCCAGTGTTTGCAATTTGTTGTGATCCACACAAATAGGTTTGCACAATCGATAAAACACAGCAACAGCATTTTGATACTCTAAGCTTTCAGTCAAGATCCATCTGACATCAGCAGTGCCTCAGCCTTTTTTAAACCCTGCTTGTATTTCTGGCAGATCTCTGTTGATGCGCTACTCTAGTCATTTTCTAGTAATCTTCAGCAAGATTTTACTTACATGTGATATTAGTGCTATTGTTTGATAATTCCCTACTCTTTTGGATCATACTTTTTTAGGAATGGGATAAATATGAATCTTTTCCAGTCAGTTGACCAGATAGCTATCCTCCAGATTTCTTGGCACAACCAGGGCTGTATTTGTTTGTTGAAATATATCCGTTAGTATTTTAACAATTTCTAGGACCGTATTTTATGCCAGTTCCTTCAGGGCTGCTTCAACTTCCTCTTTTATCACCATTGGTTCTTGATCATTTGCTACTTCCTGAAGTGGTTCTGTGTCAGCCAATCCTTTTTTTTAGTATAGGGACTGTATATTCCTTCCATCTTCTTCTAATGCTTCCTGGATCATTCAATATTTTGCCCATAGCATTTTTTTTAGAGTCATGCTAGGTTAACGGCATTACAAGTTGCATCATTTCAATTGCTTTAAAATGTTCTGCTTTTCTGCTTAACGTAAGGGATTTATTTGGAGCAACAGTTTCATAGTATGCCATAGATGTGGATATGTTGTTATGTGCCATCAAATCTACTGTGACTTATAGCAACCTTATGAACAACAGACCTGAATCTTGCCATCCTCATTTCTGACTTCATGAATCCATTGTTACAGTCACTGTATCTTTCTGTCTTATTGAGGGTCATCTTCTCTTTCATTGACCTTCTATGTTTCCTAATGTGATGTGTCCCTTTCCAAGAAATAGTCCTTTCTAGTAACATACCCAGAGTATATGAGATGAAGCTTCACCAACCTTGCCTCCAAAGAGCACTCTGGCAGCACCTTCTCCAAGACATACCTGTTTGTTCTTTTGTCAGTCCATAGAACATTTAGTGCTCTTTTCAAACGCCACAATTCAGGGCATCAAATCTTCTTATGTCATCCTTATTCATTGTCTGGTTCTCAGAGGCACAAGTGACTGAACATACCATGACCTTAACCAGTTACTCCTGAGCCTTTATATTTTAAACATCATTTTATTTCTCCTCAGTACATTGGAGAGACCCTGGCAGCAGACTTTCCCCATGACAATATGTCTTTTGACTAATCTCTTGACTACTGGTGCCATAGTGTTGATTGTGTATGAAAGTAAGATGAAGTTATTGACATTTTCAATCTTTTTTCTCCATCTATCATGTTGACTATTGGCCCAGGGGTAAGAACTTTTGTCTTCTTGATGGGAGATGTAATCGATATCAAAGACTGTAGTCTAAATGGATGTAATGTTGACCAAGAGTCAAATAATTTAACTCATCCTTTTGCTAATTTAAGTATGACTGTTGTTACTATTAGATGGCTTAGAGCCTAGTACAACTCATAACAACTCTATGAACAACCAATCTGTACCCTGTCCTATCCTATGCCATCCTCATCATTTCTGTTATGTTCGAGCCCATTGCTTCAGTCTCTGTGTCAATCCAGCTCATTAAGAGTCTTTCTTTCTTTCACTGATCCTACCTACACCTTTCCAAACATGATGTTGCCCTTCAAAGAATAACCTCTCCTAAAGTTTGTGACATGAAGCTTCGTCATCCCTGCCTCCAAGGAGCACTGAGGCTGTTAGTTCTCCAAGACATATCTATTAGTTCTTTAGGAAGTCTTTTGGGGATATTCAGTACTCTTCTACAACACCACAACTCAAACGTATCTATTTTTCTTCTGTCACCTTTATTCATTATCCAGCTCTCAAATGCATAGGAAGTGATTGAAAAGACCATGGCCCAGATCAGGCTCACCGTAGTCCTCAAATTATCATCATTGTTCCTCAGTAATTTGGAGAGGTTCCTGACTGCAGACTTTTCCAATGGATTACATCTCCTGATCTCTTGAATGATGATATCAAAAGTGATTACAGATCCAAATAAGGTGAAATTGTTGACAGTTTTTAGTTTTTTCCTTGTCTATCATGAGGTTGAACTTGCATATGAGTAATTGGTGGTCTGTTCCACAATCAGCCCCCGGCCTAGTTTTCACAGCTGATATTGAGCTTCTCCAGCGGTTCCTTCCGCAGATGTAGTCGATCTGATTCCTATGCATACCATCAGGTGAAGTCCATGTGTATAATCTGCGTTTGTGTCTC
>NW_006399792.1:1184184-1193466 GCF_000299155.1 Elephantulus edwardii
GAAAGCAGACAATATCAGAAGAATGTGCATTGTGTTTTATTTATTGTACAAAGGCAGTGTACTATGTAAATCACAACAAACTATGGTTAACATTGAGAATAATGGGAATTCAAGAAGATTTAATTATGTTCATGCAAACCTACAGCTAGATCAAGAAGCTGTTGTCCTAATAGAGCAAGAGTAAACTATATGGTTGGAAATCAAGAAAAGAACACATCAGGGCCATACCCTTTCTCCATGCCTGTTCAATCTGAATGCTGAGCAATTCATTCAAGAAGCTGGACTCTATGAAGAAGAATATGGCATCATGGTCAGAGGAAGACTCATTAACATTACAAAAAAATAAATGCTCCAACCTGCATTACACAGATAACACAACCTCGCTTGCTGAGAGATAGGAACACTTGCTGCTGAAAATCAAAGTTTAAAGCCTTTAGTATTAATTACATCTCATCATAAAGAAGACAAAAATGTTCACCAGTGAGCAAATCCGCAGCATCATGACCGATAGCAAGAGATGTGAAATTCTTAGCAATTTTATTTTACTTGGATCCACAATCAGTACTCTTGGTTCCAGTCAAGAAATCAAAAGATATTTTGCAGTGGGAAGATCTACTGTCATAGAACTCTCTAATGTACTGAGGAGTTTAGGGTAAGATTAAGATTAAAATGTGCCTGATTCCGAATGGTTTTTCAATCACTTACTATGCATCTGACAGCTGGACAGTGATGAAGGATGACAAAAGAAAAATTGATGCCTTTGTGTATTGGTGTTAGAAAAGAGTACTGAATATCTCATTGACTGTCCAAAGAGTAAACATTATCTGTCTTGGATAAAGTGCAGTCAGGGTATTCCTTGGAGGCAAAGATATTGAAGCTTCCTCTCATATATTTTGACATTGTTGCTAGTAGGGGATATTCCTTGGAAAGGGACATAATGCTTGGGAAAGTGGCGGGTTTGGAGTGCAGCTCCTTACCTCTAAGCCATCAGAACTCTCTGTCTCCTGGGCTATAACCAATAAATAGAGCAAGGTCAAGAGACTAAATTGCAACACCAGATTTCTCCCTTGCAGGCTTACAGACAGAGCTGCTGTTTTGCTTGTAAAAAGAAATCCTTATGTTCACTTAAAAAAAATTCCCCAAAAAGGTAAAAAGAAAGCCCACAGACTTGGAAAAAGTATTTTGCGATGACATATAAGGGAGCCTCATGTAGCACCTCAGCAAGAAAGAGGCAAACAACCCGATCAAAAAAATGGGTGCAAGATATGAATAGACACTTTACCAAAGAAAAAAATTCAAATGGCCAACAAACACATGCAGAAATGTTCAAAATGCCTAGCTATTAGAGAGATGCAAATCAAAACAACAATGAAATATTATTTTACTATAGCAACAACAGTAGTGTTCAGCAGGACAGCAAACAGCAGATACTGGCAAGGATGTGGAGATTGGAACTCTAAATCACTGCCGCTGAGAATGTAAAATGGTACAACCACAATGGAATGCAGTCTGACACTTCTAAAAAAGTTGGAAATAGAAATAACATTTTGGCTCGGCTATCCACTACTGGGAAGATACCCTTAAAGAAACCAGAGCTATGATGCAAACAGATGCATGCACACCCTTGTTTATTGCATCCTTATTCACAAGAATGAAGGGATGGAAGTAGCCCACAGTGCCCGTAGACAAACACATGGAAAAAATAAAAACTATGCTACATTCACACAATGACTAAGTAGAATGAAAAAACAGTGAACTTGTAGAACACTACGCAACACAGATGAGTCTAGAAGTTATGCTGAGGGAAATAAATCCCCAAAGGATAAATACTGCATAAGACCACTGTTACAAAAACAGATGCAGGAGGAGGCAGGGAAAGAATGGCTCTATACTGAACATTACACTAGATGAGGTGAAGGGAAGGACTGAAAGGAATGGGTGATGAGACATTATGAGCACGACACTTAACAATCTGGACAAGATATGCATTACAAAATGAATTAGGAAAAGGGGCTGGAGAAAAATATGTCATTGAATGAATGAAAGCCCATCTTTTCTGTAAACATTCACTAAAATCACAATGAAAACAAAACAAGCCAATAAAAACCTAAAACTTCATTGCCATCGAGTTGGAACCAACTCATAGCTACTCATAGCTGATGCTCCCGTGGGTTTTCTGAGGCTGTAAATTTCATGGAAGGAGATTATCTCTCTTTCTCCCGAGCAACCATTGGTGGATTTGAACTGCCAAATAGGTATTAACTTTGATTTAGAACCCCAGCTTCTTACAGATTACCCCAATAGATCTCCTGAATGGACAGCAAATAATTGCCTAAAATAAAATAATAAAACCTTGGGGGTTTTAATGTGTACACATAGGTAGTTACTACAACATCTAGGAGAAAAGCTTGCCTTTGGCAAGATTCTCTAGGATAAATACCACCATAGAAGCTTATGTGTACGCATCTGTATGTGTGTTTACACATACAAATGTGTGTGTGTGTGTGTGTGTGTGTGTGTGAGAGAGAGAGAGAGAGAGACACTAAGGTGCACCTGATCGAGGCCACAGTCTTTGCAATTACTTGCTATGCATCAGAGAGCTGGACAATGACTAGGGATGATAGAAGGAGAATTGATGCCTTTGAGCTGTGATGCAGGAGAAGAGTATTGAGTGTACCAGGCGAACAAACAGGTTCGTACTACAGAGGGTGAAACCAGGCAAGGATTCTGAAGCTTCATCTGAAATACTTTGGACATGTTGCAAGGAGGGACAAGTCCTTGGAGAGAGACTTAACGCCTGGGAGGGAGGAGGAACAGTGCAAGAGAAGAAGACCATCAGTGAGATGGATTGGTTCAATGACTGGAGTAATGGGGGTGGGTGTGTCGAGACAATAAAGCAGGGTTTAAGGCTGTTGTACATATTGTCACTATGTACATATGGTCACAGGTGGCTCGATGGCATTTAACAACATTATATGTTATATATATTATAATTTCTTTTACAAAAATATTAATAGTTACATATATATTGTTATATATACACTATGACACTGATGTGTTAAATGTGATAATTGTTACCCATGTTGGATGGTGTTGGTTCAGCTCATCCATTAAAACAAGCTTGAAAGCAGGAGTGGCATCTACTTCTGTAAATGGCTTACCTCCAGAAACCCTATGGACCTGGAGAAAGGATGAAAGTCACGCAAGTGTTGAGGACTTTCTCTCATAGGGTTGCTGTGAGTCACCTATGACTCGACGACACTTAACAACAACATATAATACATAATTTTTATGAGAGGGAGAGAGAAAGATATCTCTCAGTGAAATTGCTTAAGCTACTGTATGTGTACACACACATACATAGGGATAGAGGAACACACCTCAAGGAGATGGCTCATGCGTTTATAATTATTATTATGTGCCATCAAGTTGGCTGCGACTCATAGCAACCCTATACACAATATCTCTGAACCCTGCCCTCTTCTAAGCCAATCTCACTGCCTCCAACACATCTAACCCCATTACCCTAGTTACTATGTCATTCCAACTCATCCAGGGTCTTCCTCTCCAGTGCTGGCCATCCACCTTTCCAAGCATGATATCCTTCTCCAAGGACTTGCTCCTCCTGGCCACATGCCCAGAATATAAGACCAAGCATCAAAATCCTTGCCTTTTAAGGAGCAGCTTGGTTTCACCCTCTCTAGGTCAGACCTGTTAGTTCTTTTAGCAGTCCATGGTATGTTCAGTGCTCTTCTCCAGCTCCATACTCAAAGGCACAAAATCTTCTGTCATCCTTAGTCATTATCCAGCTTTCTGGTGCATAGTAAGTAATTGTGAAAGCTGTGAACTGGATCAGGTATACCTTAGTCTCTAGTCTGGTGTTGTTGCTCTTTAGCACACTGAAGAGATCTTTAACAGCAGATATTCTCAATACAGTTTGTCTTCTGATTTGCTGGCTGCTGGAACTAACAGTGGTGATTGTTGAGCTGAAGCTGCTAACAGTCTCAATCTCTTCTACTCTATCATGGTGCTGTCAATTGAGCCAGTGGTGAAAATTTTTGTTTCCTTAATGTCGAGCTTCAATTTGTGTTGAAGACTACAGTCTTTGACCTTCTGCAGCAAATGCTTCAGGTCCTCTTTAGTTTTGGCCAGCAAGGTTTTACTATCTGTAATGCCACGTTCCTCCTCATACAGTCCAGACTCCCAAATTATCTGCTCCACATAGAGATTGAAAAGATACGGAGAAATGACCAATCTCTGATGCACTCCTTTTCTGAACTTGAACTATGCAGTGTTTCATTGCTTTGTTCTGACAAATACTTCCTGGTCCAAGTATAGGTTTTGTATGAGCACAAGCAAGTACTCTGGGATTACCATTCTTCTCAATGTTAGTCACAGTTTGTTGTGATCCACACAGTCAGATATTTTTGTATAATCAACGAAACACAAATACACATTCCTCTGGTATTCTCTGCTTTCAGCCAAGATCCATCTGAAATTGGTAGTGATGTTCCTATTGCCAGGACCTCTTCTAAAACCACCTTGCACTACTGGCAGTTCTCTGTTGAAGTACTTGTTCCAGTCATTTTTTTAGAATCTTCAGTAAGATTTTGCTTGCGTGTTATATTAGTGACATTGTTGGATAATTTACACAATCTGTTGGATCACCTTTTTTTTTGGAATGGGTATGAATATGGATCTCATCTAGTCAGTTGGCCAGAGAGTTGTCCTCTAGATCTCCTGACACCACCTGGTGAGCTTGTTGAGGGCAACATCTGTTTGTTGAAATATGTCAGTTGGTGTGCCATCAAGTTTTGGGACCTTGATTTTTGTCAACTTCTCCAGAGCAACTTGAACACCTTCCTTTATCACGACTGCCTATTAGTCATTTAGGCTGTTAAGTTCCAAGTCCATGCATCAGACATCAGGCTGGCAACTTCTGATTCACATAGGTATAGGAGCCGATGAATCAAATTGGCAGATAAGATAGGATAGCAGGTTGCTGACTGATGGACAGCAGATGCTGACAGATATAAAATCAGCAGGTAAGACACAAGGCACTAGCTTAAATCCCAAGATCTGGAAGTCAGTGATAATGAGCCCTATCCAAAATCCAGAGCAAACAAAGGCCAGAATGTTTTTAAATATTGGATGTAGGCCATGTTGTTGTTATTATGTGCCATCGAGTTGACCGTGACTCATAGCAACACTATGCACAATAACTGTAAATCTTGCTCTATCCTGAGAAAATCTTACTGTCTCTGACACACCTACCCTCATTCCCCCTGTTATTGTGTCAGTCCGTTTCATCTGGGGTCTTCCTCTCCTGTGCTATCCCTTGGCCCTTCCAAGCATGACTTGACAGTCTTCTCCAAAGACTGATCCCTCCTGGCTACATGACCAAAGTATGTGAGACAGAATCTCGAAATTTTTTACCTCCAAGGAATAGCTTGGTTTCATCCTTTCCAGGACAGACCTGTTAGTTCTCTTGGCAGTCCATGGTATGTTCAGTACTCTTCTCCAGGACCACAAATGCAGGCTATACTCCAGATGAAACACCTTTTCAGCTGATTGGCTGCTCAGAACAGATCTCATCACGGAGGTGATTACATTCTCTCAGAAGTCATCTTGAGGGATGATTACATCACAACGGCCGATCCACTAAGAATCATGGTCCAGCCAAGTGAACACACAATCTCAACCATTACAAACTCATATCCTTTTTCTTTTTAGACTTATATTCTTTTAATAACCATTATATACCTTCACATTTCTCAATTTTGTGCCTATTTTTCTTATTTTTGTTTTAAAGGTAAAGGCAGAAATTGGAGATGTCAGTATTTTAGTAAATAATGCTGGCGTTGTCTACACAGCAGACTTGATTGCTACACAAGATCCTCAGATTGAAAAGACTTTTGAAGTTAATGTTCTTGCCCATTTCTGGGTAAGTATAATTTCTTTTACAAAAATATTACTTTATAGCCTGAAAATTATATTAAAAGAGGAACCTACAGCAAATGTAAAGAAAGTGTTAAATCAATACAGAAGTTTTCGTTAGATACTAGGGATAAAATTATAGAAATTAATCCTTGTTTATGTGTGTGCCATGACCCATCAATTATATATATATCTTTAAAACTCGGGCAAAGGTTCTCTGAAGAATTGCTGTTTGAATTGTTTCTTTAAAGACCGACTAGAGTTTGCTGACAGATGCTGTTAGGGACCATTGGGCCACCAATCCATGTTGTTGTGTACCCTAGAGTTGGAACCAACCCATATAACAGATGCTCCAGTGGGTTTTCAGAGGTAATTAATCACATGGGAGGAGATTCCCCAATCCTTTTCCCGAAGAGCAGCTGGGAGCATCGAACCATTATTGCAGTCACAGTGTCAATCCATATCATACTTCCCCAGGCATGATATCCTTTTCCAGGGACTGACTCTTCCCAAAGGGTGTGAGATGAAGTCTCACCATCTTTATTTCTGAGGAATACTCTGGTTTCACTTCCAAGACAGATTTGTGTGCTCTTTTGGTTGTTTATAGCTAATAGGTGGAGGCAGATGTAAAGGACATTTTATGTAGTACTAACACCAAGAGCAAAAGGCATAAACATAAACTGATAGGGAACAGAGGTAGATTCTATGTTACTGGGCATGGGATGAGGTGGGGAAGGTTAAATGATAGGAGATAAAGCTTGCAAAGTTTCAGTTTGGATCTGAAGGAACATACTGGAATTGTTTGAAGGGCTTAAAAATATAGAGGACATAAAACGACTTGATAATTGGGCAAAAGGGCCAAGAAAGGATTTTAGGGGAGAAAAGTAACTGAGAAGCTACTTCCAGGGTAGCACCTACACCAGTTAAAAACTTTTGAGTGTTTACAGTAAAACCTGGCATGTCTGTCATCCTGTGGTGGTGAACACACTTGGCTTTGAATAAGTCATAATTAATGGAGTAATGAAGAGATGTGGAAGGAGGAGTGGCGTCCACTTCCATAATAGCTTGCCTCCGGAAACCCTATGAACTTGGAGAGAGGATGAAAGGCACCCAAGCGTCAAGGACTCTCCTTCATAGGGTCGCTATGAGTCGCCTGCGACTCAACGGCACTTAACAACAACAACATATATATGTATATCTATATCTATATATCTATATATATATGTATATAACAATACGAATAATAAACTTCAGTTGCTGTGTATATTTTAATTTTAAGCTAGGATCTCATATCACTGATCCTGGTCAGGATAAAGGAAAGTATTAGGGTTTAACAGAGGCCTTAGTGATTTTGTATTACGTGAACACATTTTGCTTTCCAATTCTCATGAGAACCGTACTGAAGAGGTTGCACTCTTGCAGATTTTGTTATGAACATCGACATTTAAGGTCTGAAAGTATGTGAATGTGTATGTTTCTGAAGTATCAGAATACTGTTAAAAGACTAGTTCCTAAAAACCCCTTTGAAAGGTTTCCTGGATCTGAATTTAGGACAATCTACAGTTCTCTTTTATGTTAGTATTCCCAATTAATTGACTCATTTATATTCTCACTTTTATGTATTTACCTTCCTTATTAGTTAACATATAGGATATGTGGAAAAAGATACCTTGTCTGATTTGTTTCTGCACCACAGCATGTAGTCGATGCTCAATAAATATTATATTTAGGAGCCACTAGAAGATTGCCAGTCACTTCAGCATTCTGAATACATAAACACCTGATTTTTAAAGAAATTTTCATATTATAAATTCTTTTAATGAGTCTGTGAGATGATAGGAAACATTGATGTCGAGAAGTGAAAGGTTGAAAAACATGAAATGTTAAATTAATTTGAATAAGAAGGATTCTTGGAGCTTTCTGTTTTCATTTCCATATTGATTATTTTAATCTTGGCATCCCACCCAGTTACTTTATGCTACTGCGTTTTGTCAGTTAATCTAGGATTTTTTATTTGTTTGCCATGAACAACAAACAGTACTTAAAACAAACATTTGTTTCAGAATATTTTCAACTGTTCTGAGGACACAAAATAACAAATTGTTCTTGTTTTCTTTTAAAAATATTTTGTCAAAAACTCTTTCCTAGACTACAAAGGCATTTCTTCCAGCAATGATGAGGAACAATCATGGTCATATTGTTACAGTGGCTTCAGCAGCTGGGCACACAGCGGTGCCATTCCTGATGGCTTATTGGTATGTGAATACATATTTTCTTCATCAGTTCCTGTACTTGCTTTGTGTGTGGTTTCTTACCCCAGTGAGGACTATCTTTAATGGAAGTGGATTTGAAGTTGCTTAAATGGACAGGAAGAGGTATACAAAGTCTCTGTATAATAGTGTCATCAAACAATAATCCTCTTCTAGTTTTTAGCTGAAGGGTCATTTTAGAAGTCTCCAGGAAATTGACCAGTTAACAAAGCCAGCCATCTAAATTATTTCTCTCCCTGCTTGATCACAATTATAAAATAAGAAATGTGTTTTTAGCAAAAAGAAGGTTAAAAGTAAACAAGTTTTTTCTTTTTTTCCATTAATCAAAGTTTACAGAGACAGAGTTTCCAATAATTCATTGTTGCACTTTTCTCCATACCCCGCATTCTCTCTTCTCCTTGAAAAGAAAGAAAAACTCTTTCATTGCTATGCAATCCCCCCAGTCCACACCACTATTCAGCATTAAAAATAAACAAGTTTTAAAAATTATTTATGAAAACCCAAGAGCCAACATTGTTCCCAATGGAGAGAGGTTAAAGGCATTCATTCCCTTTAAGAACAGGAAGTAGGCAAGGATGCCCACTATCACCTCTCCTATTCAATATTGTATTGGAAGTCATAATGATAGCAATAAGAAAAGAGACGGAAATAAGAGCTATCCAAATTGGCAAAGAGGAAGTAAGATTATCTCTCTATGCAGATGATATGATAGTGTACTTAGAAAACCCTAAAGACTCAGCAAGAAAACTACTGGACATAGTTGACCAATTCAGCAAAGTAGCACGATACAAGATCAATGTACAAAAATCAGTTGGATTTCTTACAGTGACAAAGAGAATACAGAGCTGGAGCTCAGAAAAACAATACCCTTCACAATAGCTAATCACAAGATTAAATACTTGGGAATAAATCTAACCAGAAGCACAAAGGAACTATTCAAAGAAAATGACAAAGAATATCCCTTGCTCATGGATAGGAAGACTCAATATTGTGAAAATGGCAATATTACCAAAGGCAATTTACATATTCAGTGCAATCCCAATACAAATACCAATCCCATTCTTCAATGACATGG
>NW_006399792.1:1194571-1206983 GCF_000299155.1 Elephantulus edwardii
AATACTATGCTGCATTGAAAAACAAGGAACTCATGCAATATTATTCAAAATGGGTGACCCTGGAGGACATTATTCTGAGTAAAATATCTCATTCACAAAAAGACAAATACTGCATAGTGCCACTGTTCTAGAATGGGACTGATGTTAGGGTTGGGGTAAGACTGAGAAGAAGTAGATGAGGGAGAGAACAGTTTAAAAGCAATATATGATAGGTTATTATGGTTATCACAGGAGTCCAGAATTAAGATTGCATAATGGAGTGCAATGGGGGGGGGGCATTGTATACCAATGAAGGAGTTTATCTTTTGCTTTTCGGAGAGGAGCAAACTGGAGGGTGGGAGGGCAAGTGGCGAGAGGGGCCATAGAGAGAAAAGTGCAACAAAGAATGAATGGAAATCCAAAATCTCTGTAAACGTTCATTAAAATTAATAAAATAAAATTTTTTAAAAGTCAACAGGTTTTATAAAGTCATGGATGAGATTTGTGAAAACAAAAAGCATGAAAAGACAAAGGGATAGAATGAATATTATCGGGATTCTGAACACTAAAAGCACCCAAATAATAAGATCGAGGGGGGAAATGTTACTGGATTATTTATTTTATTAAAAACCATAATAAACATATAACTTAAACATCTGCAATTTCAAGCAGGACATGATAATGACGTGTTCCTCTTGGCTGTAAAAGGTTGGTCAATACCTTTTAAAATGTTGAATAACAACTGTGCAAATAAATATATGTTCACACATAGTTGATGCTCAAATTTATTTTCTAGAATTATTTTTTGAATTAAGTATTTAAATTATAGAAACATGAATATATTTATAGCTATACCTATGTGATAAGTAGGTAGACATAGTTATGAATGGATAAGATGTTTTTATATGAGAAATCATTTAAAAAGTTTCCAAGGCTATACACAAGTTATTATTGTTGTTGTTGTTGTTATGTGCCATCGAGTCGTTTCCAACTCATAGCGACCCTATGCACAACAGCTCTAAACCCTGCTCTATCCTGCGCCAACCGCACTGCCTCTGACACACCCATCCCAATTACCCCAGTCACCGAATCAATCCATCTCATAGAGGGTCTTCCCCTCCTGCGTTGTCCCTCCACCCTCCCAAGCATGATGTCCCTCTCCAAGGACCCATCCCTCCTGGCAACATGTCCAAAGTATGTCAGACGAAGACCCAGAATCTTTGCCTCCAAGGAGTAGCTTGGTTTAATCCTCTCCAAGATGAATCTGTTTGTTTTCCTGGCAGTCCATGGTGCATTCAGTACCCTTCTCCAGCACCACAGCTCAAAAGCATCCACTCTCCTTCTGTCCTCCCTAGTCATTGTCCAACTCTCTGATGCATAACAAGCGATTGCAAATACCATGACCTGTATCAGGCGCACCTTAGTCTCCAGAGAGACACTGTTGCTCCTGAGTACCTTTGAGAGGTCCCTAACAGCAGACTTTCCCATCGCGATACGCTTTTTGATTTCCTGACTGCTGGTGCCAAGAGTGTTGACTGTGGAGCCGAGCAAAGTGAAGCTGTGAACACTCTCAATCTCTTCGTCATCCATCCTGACGCTGCCAATTGGTCCAGTGGCGAGAATCTTTGTCTTCTTGACGTTGAGCCTTAGTCCATACTGAAGGCTGCAGTCCTTGACCCTTCGCAGCAAGTGCATGAGGTCCTCCTCAGTTTCAGGAAGCAAGGTTGTGTCATCTGCATAACGGAGATTGTTAATAGTTCTTCCACCAATCCTGATGCCACAATTCTCCTCATAGAGCCCAGCCTCTCGATTAGATTATTAAAAAGAGAACTGGATTTTTGTCATGTTTTCCTTTTTGTTTGAAAATAAACTAAAAGGTTTAAAAAAATCAATATAGACTTGAATTGACTTTTTAGAAAAGATTAACTAACTTGTCCAGATAATATATGTTCTCTTAAGAAAAAACACCCAGATACCAAAATTTATTGCTGTTGAGTCAGACCAGACTCAGAGCTGACCCCCCCGTTCCCCCACACCATTGGATTTCTGAGGCTGCAAATCACAAAAGGAGATTGCCCATCTTTTTCCTGTGAAGCACCTTGAGATTGGGACTACCAGAGAGGCTTGACCTTGTGCTATCAACTCCCTGCATAGTTTACCGCCAGAGCTTTCTGTATTCTCTTTAAGTTGTCCAATTTAAGATAAGAAATTAACTTTCAGCCATGAAGGTTAGTAAATACAATTTGGCACTTCTCCCAAATCTGATAAAAAGGTAGCTACAAATTCAGCAGCTTAGCTACTATAGCCTCCCTTTCCTTTATCTTGTCTCTCATCTCTATCAGGTGTTGAGGTAAGTAAGTAAAAGGAATTTGAAAAATCTCATGGAATTTTAAGTATAGCAACATTAGTGGCACAGTGGTTAAATACTTGAGCTACTGATTGAAAGGTGGGTGGATCTGATGCCTGAGCTACTGTGTACGTGAGAAATGTGAAAGTTTGATTTGGAAAAGAGATACAGCCTTGGTAACCCTGTGTGGACAGTACAGCTCTTTCCTGTTTGCTATTAGTCAGAATCCATTTGATAGCAGAGGATGTGATTTGCTGTAAATACAGTAACTGGTTTGGTTCTGATTTGATTGTATTCCACTAAGCTTAACAGTTAATTCAAGAAGGAATGAACTGCCCTAATCTGGTTTGCATGAGAAATTTATTTTGGTAACGAGGGATATTGCTTTCAGCATAAGTAAAGATTCTCATCCAGTATCATCAAAGCAGTAACGACACACATAGTTGTGCACTGGAAAGTTCTAGAGGGCACCATTTGCATTCTAGTTTTTTAGGTTTGAATAATGTTTACTGCAGATGGTAATACAAAGTAACTTGAGAACGGAAAAACAAAAATCCTTTTACTGGCACTTAATTCCAACTCCTGTGTGTAGAATGGAACAATATTCCAAAGAGTTTTTAAGACTATGGCCTTGAAAGAAAGAAGCAGGCCTTTTTCATGTGGGGCCACAGGTGGGTTTGATCCTCTCATTTTTTAGTTAGTAGTCAAGCACTTAACTATATGCACCCGACTCATGAATTTAATTATGTCCCTCCAAAATATGTGTTGACTTGGCTGGGTTGTGATTCCCAGTGTTTTAGCAGCTAGAACAACACCTGTGATCTAGTAAACTGATCAATTATGAAAGAATTACGGGTAAGGTGGTTGTTATTGTTATGTGCCACCTGTGACAAATAGTGACCCTGTGCACAGCAGCTCTGAACCCTGCCCTACCCCGAGCCAGTATCACTAATTCTGACAAACCCTCATTGTCCCAGTTACTATAGCAATCCATCTCATCCGAGGTCTTCCTCTCCTGCACTGTCCTTCCACCTTTTGAGCATGATGTCCTTCCCCAAGGATTAGTCTCTCCTAGCCAGGTGCCCAAAGTATGTGAGATGGAGCTTCAAAATCCTAACCTCCAAGGAGAAACTTGGTTTCACCCTCTCTAAGACAGACCTATTTATTTTCTTGACCGTCCATGGTATGTTCAAGACTTTTCTCTAGCACAACTTGAGAGTATCTATTCTTCTTCTGTCATCATTAGTCATTGTCCAGGTCTCTGATGTATAACAAGTAATTGTGAAGACTATGGCCTGGATTAAATGCACCTTAGTCTTTAAATTGACATCTTTGCTTTTTGGTACTCTGGAGAGGTTCCTGACAGGAGATTTTCCCAGAGCAATGCAGTGTACACTGACCCAGTGTAAGGAGAGTTTCTTTAGGCTTCAACCTTCAACACGTTTTAATTTACAAGAGAATAGGAGAGGGAAACAAACAGAGAGGGGATACATTTGTATCACCAAGGAAGATGAACTAGGAGTAGAACATTTCCTTTGGACTCAGATCCCCACACTGGGAACATCTTTGTCACATGGCGGTCTCAAGAAATGCTGGACTTAACACTTTTTAAAAGGCGACAAGGACTTTGTTTCAGAACCAACAAAGGGAGAAAAGTCCCTTAGAGCCTACGTCCTGAATTGGGATTTCTAACCCCATTTCAGGAAGTGTGATGGTAGCACAGGGTAGGACAAGATTTGGCACTGTTGTTCATAAGGTCACTAGGAGTCATACTCAGATTGATGGCACCTAACAACAACAACAACAACAAGCCCCCTAAACTGTAAATACATTTCCATTTGTTAAAGCCATCTCCTACGGCATTTCCGTTTCAGCACCATTAAAGATCTAAGACAACCGCCTAGGAACCCTGACTTTTTCTAATTACACAAGTAGACCATTTAGACTAATAGGCAGGATCATGTTTCAGTCAAGTATCTGCTTGTACTCTTCCACCTTTGGAATCCATCCATGGTTGCTCACCTTAACAGAATTCCTATCTGGAGTCTCTAATCCTTATTGATCACAGTTGTCTACAGTACATTTGACTATCTGGGTATTGCACAGAGAAAGATAATGGGGAACTTTTGCAGAAACATGCTATTCTGAAGACTTCTTGCAAAAGGCAAAGTTTATCAGTTACTGTTTGCTGCTGATGTTGTTTTTCAATTTTTTTAATTCTAAGTTTAACAAAAATTTATAGGAAAGTTGGATTTTCATTCATTCATGGTTGCACATTCCCCCCCCCAGTTTACTTTTTTAAAAGAAAAAAAAAATTAATTCATTGTTGCATAATTTCCTCCATTCCACTCAACCCCTCCCTCAGGTCACTTTACACCTCTTATTCTGGGCTGTTATCATATAAATTATGCCTAATTATGTATTCCTTTTAAACAGTTATTTCCTTCATCTGTTCCAATGCAGTATTCATTATTTATCCCCTCTTTGTTACCCCCAACCCTTAGTTTGTTTTTTTCCCCAACCCTTAGTTTTATAACAGTATTTGTCCTTTTGTGACTGAGATATTTCAGTCAACACAGTGTCCTCCAGGATCACACCCCTGTTTTGTAATATTTTATGAGTTTCTTGTTTTTCAATGCTGCATAGTATTCCATTGTGGGAATATACCATAGTTTTTCTATCTGTTCACATGTTGATGGGCACTTGGGTTGTTTCCATCTTTTTGCTATTGTGAATAATGCAGCAATAGACATGAGTGCGCATATGCGCATACATCTGTTTGTATGGACGCTCTGGTTTCTTTAGGGTATATTCCTAATTGTGGAATTGTTGTGTCAAATGGCATCTCTTTTTCGAACTTTTGGATAAAGTGCCAGACTGCCTTCCATAGTGGTTGTACCATTTTACATTCCCACCAGCAGTGAATAAGAGTTCCAATCTCTTTACAAATTTACAAGCATTTGTTGTTTGCTGCCATATTTTGCAATTGTTACTGGGGTGATATGGTATCTTATAGTTGTTTTGATTTTCATATCTCTAACAGCTAGGGATTTTGAACATTTTTTTCAGGTGTCTGTTTGCCATTTGAATATCCTCTTTGGTGAAGTGCCTATTCATATCCTGTGCCCATTTTGTGACTGGATTGTTTATATTTTTCTTGTTGAGGTTCTGGAGTATTCTACAAATTTTAGATATGTCTCTTATCAGATGTGTCATTGCCGAATATTTTTTCCCAGTCTGTAAGTTTCTTTCTTGCCCTGTTGGAGTAATTTTTTTTTAATGTGCATAGGAATTTGATTCTTAGAAAGTCCCATTCATCTATTCTATTCTTTACTGGTTGTAAGTCTTTCATTATGCTTGGAAGACTGTTCATGCTGTAGATTAGGGCTTTTCAAGTCATTTCAAGCTTTTCTCTGATGAAATTTATAGTCTTTGGTTTTATTTCCAGGTTTCTGATCTACCTTGAGTTGGTTTTTGTATAAGATGTGGGGTGTGAGTTCTTCTTAAGTTTTCTGTAGATGGTTTTCCAGTTGTGCCAACACCATTTGTTAAAGAGACTGTCCTTTCTCCACTTAACTGACAATTATATTGAGACATTGCTTTTTAAAAATGAAGTTTTAATAAGAGTATGGAATACACTTAGAAAAATGCACAATTACAGTTACACAACTCAACAAATTACTGCAACATAGACAAACATGTAACCATTATACAGATTTAGAAAACCAAATAAACAAAAAGGACAAACACCCTTTTTGTTTGTTTAACATAGAAAATGTTTTGTTTTTCATTTCTGCACATTTTCTTCCCCCTTCCATTCCCCTTTCCCCAGGTCTCCTTGCAGTGCACTCCTTGTTCCAGATTGTTATCATACATATAATACTGAATTCTATGTTCCCTCCAGACAGTTCTTTCCCTTATCTCATTTTATGCAGTATTCATTATCTATCCACTCTTTTCCAATTCTCGCCCTAATCCCTGCCCCCATTTATACAGTATTTGTCCTTTTGTGACTGAGGTATTTCATTTAACATAATGTCCTTCAGGCTGTCTCATGTTATGTAATGTTTTACAAGTCCACTGTTTTTCAGTGCTGCATAATATTACATTGTGTGAATGTACCAAAGCTTTCTCTCCCTTTGTTGATGGATACTTGAGTTACTTCCATCTCTTTGCTATTGTGAATAAGGGAGCAATAAACATGTGTTTGTATATATCTGTTTATGTTATTATTCTGGTTTCTTTAGTAGAATTGCTGGGTCAAATGGTATTTCTATTTCCAACTTTTTGAGAAAGCTCCAAATCATCTTCCATAGTGGCTGTTCCATTTTACATTGCCACGAACAGTGAATAAGAGTTCAAATCTCTTCACAACCTCACAAGCGTTTGTTGCTTGCTGGCCTATTCTGAAGTTGAGGAAAATGAAACCAAATCCACGGGAACCAAAATATGACTTTGAGTCTATCCCACCTGAATTTCAGAATCATCTCAGGAACAGGTTTGAGGCCTTGAACACTAATGAGCGAAGACCAGATGAATTGTGGAAGGATATCAAGGGTATCATCCAGGAAGAGTGCAAACGGTCATTGCAAAGAGAGAAGAGGAAGAAAAGACCAAAATGGACATCAGAAGATATTCTGAAAATTGCACTGGAGCACAGAGAAGCCAAACCACTGGAAGATTTCAAGATACTAAAGAGTTGAATAGAAGATTTCAAAAGGCAGCACAGGATGACAAAGTAAAATATTACAATGAAATGTGCAAGGAGTTGGAGTCAGAAAATCAAAAGGGCCGGACTCGCTCAGCATTTCTTAAGCTCAAGGAACTGAAGAACAAATTCAAACCTCGAGTTGCTATAACCAAGGATGTTTTGGGCAGGATATTAAATGATCCAGGAAGTATTAAAAGAAGATGGAAAGAATATACTGAGTTACTGTATCGGAAGGAATTGGCTGACAAAGAAGAATTTAATGAAACAACATAGGAGCAAGAGCCTATGGTGATGAAAGAAGAAGTTCAGGCTTCTTTGAAGGAAATGACAAAAAATAAGGCTCCAGGAATAGATGGTATGCCAGTTGACATATTTCAGCTAACAGATGCTGCCCTGGATGTGCTCACCAAGTTGTGCCAAGAAGTCTGGAGAACAACAACTTGGCCAACTGACTGGAAGAGATCTATATTTGTTCCCATCCCAAAGAAGGGTGACCCAACAGAGTGTGAAAACTATAGAACAGTCTCATTAATTTCACATGCAAGCAAGATTCTACTGAAGGTTATTAAAAAATGACTGGAACAGCACATCAACAGAGAACTACCAGAAGTCCAGGCTGGGTTTAGAAGGGATCATGGTACTAGGGATATTGTAGCTGATGTTAGATGGATCTTAGCTGAAAGCAGGGAATACCAGAGGAATGTCTATCAATGTGTTTCATTGATTATGCAAAGGCGTTTGACTGCATGGATCATAACAAACTGTGGCTGACTCTGAGAAGAATGGATATCCCAGAACACTTGATTGTTCTAATGCGAAACCTATACTTGGACCAGGAGGCAGGCAACAGAACAGAGCAAGGGATTACTTCATAGTTCAAAATTGGGATGGGCATACACCAGGGATGCATCCTATCTCCATACCTTTTCAACCTGTATGCAGAACAGATTATCCGGGAGGCTGGGCTCTATGAGGAGAAATATGGGGTCAAGATTGGTGGAAGATCTATCAACAGTCTGCGTTATGCAGATAACACAACCTTGCTTGCTGAAACTGAGGAGGACCTGAAGCACTTGCTGCAGAGGGTCAAGGACTGCAACCTCCAATATGAATTACAGCTCAATGTCAAGAAGACAAAGATTCTCACCACTGGGCGAATTGGCAGCATCAGGATGGATGGTGAAGAGAATGAGATTGTTCACAGCTTTAGTTTGCTTGGCTCCACAGTCAACACACTTGGCACCAGCAGCCAGAAAATTAAAAGACATATTGTTAGGGACCTCTCCAAAGTACTGAAGAGCAATGGTATCTCTCTGGAGATTAAGGTGCATCTGATACAGGCCAGGTCTTTACAATCACTTGTTACGCATCAGAGAGTTTGACAATGACCAAGGAGGATAGAAGGAGAATTGATGCCTTTGAGCTGTGGTGCTGGAGAAGAGGACTGAGAGTACCATGGACTGTAGGGAAAAAAACAGATTCATCCTGGAAAGGGTTAAACTGGGCGGCTCCCTGGAGTCAAGGATTCTGAGGCTCCATCTAACATACTTTGGACATGTTGTGAGGAGAGACCGGTCCTTGGAGAAGGACATCATGCTTGGGAGGGTGGAGGGACAGTACAGGGGGGGAAGGCCCTCTATGAGGTGGATTGATTCAAATCAAACCTATTGTTGTTAGGTGCCATCAAGTCAAGTAGGACACTGGCAACCCTGTGAACAGCTGACCGGAACCCTGCCTGGTCCTTTGCCATCCTCAGCATCTCTGACACACTCAGAGCTCATTGAAGTCATCATGTCAGTCCATCTCATTGGGGATTTTCCTCTCCTTCACTGGCCCTGCACATTTTCAAGCATGATGATAAGACTTATAACATGTAGGTTAGAGGAAGAAGACATGGTTCGATCCACAACACAAGGTGTTACTTTCTGGTTCTGTTTCACATATACACATCCTAGGTCCTGTGAGTTCTCCGCTTTTACTTCTCAGGGTGTTTACAACATTAAGATGATTCTTGCTCAGGCTTCTGAATATTGGAATGAAGTTAGAAGAAGCTTAAAATTACCTCCTGCTTTCCCCTGCAAACCAGATTTCTTAAATGTCATTACTTTGAACTGTTTGCTGGCACAGCAAGCTATCTTGGCTGTTTCCTTTTAAAATTTTGAATCCTGGTGGCATAATTATTACACTACTAGCCAAAACACAGCTGCTCCATGGGAAAAAGACGGGCAAACTCCTTTTATTAAGATTTTCAGCTCAGAAACCAATGGGAATCCAATGAAAGGTTCTGATAAGTAAGAATCAATTCCTTGCAGTAAAGGAGTTATTAAATTTAGTCCAACAGCTTTCATGATTACTGTGGAAAGAGTACAATAATAACCTAAATTCTTGGTGGTGGAGCATTGTTCTTTTATTCCATGGTAAAATCTTTTCTTCTGCTTACTCACAAGGTATTTTGTTGGGGAAGAAAATAAAACCACCCCAAAACCTCACTGTCAAGTCAGTTCCAACTTACAACGATCTGGATATCTGAGACTAAATCTTAATTAACAGGGGCACACTGCCTCATTTTTCTCCTGCCAAACATCTGGTCTGATTAAATCACTGGCATTAACAGTTAGCAGCCCAGCATCTCACCCACTACACCATCATGGCTCATTTGGTCCAAATATATTTTGAATTTAATAAAAGAAATTAAGTGCTGTAGAATTTTGACTAATATCTCTGGGTTGATTCATACAGACCATTTATAAGTTCAGTAGGGGTCAGTATGGGGACACTTGGCAGAACTGAGTCCTGGTTATTAGTTTGAAATGAAATTGTAATTGAAAGAGTAATTGTTGGGGGAAAATTAATGTGGACAATAAATAAGAAAAATATTTGAAACAATGTTGCAAAGTAAAAGGGAAAATTACAGATGCATCAGGTTTCAGAGGACCACACTTTGTTGAGAACTGACGTTTGAAATAAACAAATGCCTTTGTTTGGAATAAACAAATGCCTTTGTATTCTTGCCTTGAATTGTGACCTCTCCTTCTTATTTGCAGTTCAAGTAAGTTTGCTGCTGTTGGATTTCATAGAGCTCTGACGGAAGAACTGGATGGCTTAAAGATAACTGGAGTCAAGACATCGTGTCTCTGCCCCAATTTCATAAACACTGGCTTCATAAAAAATCCATCAACCAGGTAAATTGAGGCAGAATTTGAGATGAAAGAATTTATAGTTGCTATGACTACCATATTTTCAATGGATTTCCTTAAGTATTTTAATCTCTATAATACAACTGTTGCTGTTGTTTAAAGTGCGGTCGAGTCGTAGACAACTTCTAATGACCCTATAAATGAAAGACTCGAACACTTTCATCGTTTCTTCATGTTCATAGAGTTTCTGGAGGCAGGCTATATTGGAAATGAATGCCACTCCTGCTTCCAAGCTTGTTTTAATCAGGGAGCTCCACCAAACACTGTCCACCATGGGTAACCATTATCACATTTGGCACATCAGTGCCACAGCAACCACAGGCTGCTTCAGAATACTCAGCACCTGGATTCCAGTCCCATAATACCTCTAGCACATCTTAATTTCAGGTTCTGTAGATTGTAGGAAAAGAAGTGGAAAGAAATAAAAATATGAATATTAATGTCAACGATTGAGGTGAACATGATAGCCCTTCAGCTTTATCTTCTCCTGAGCAGTGATTCCCAGACCAAGTGTAACATAAAATTTTCTAGCAGTGTTTGAAATCCATGTAGATTCTAATACCTGAGATTCTAATTGAATAGGTTTAGTTGGGTAGGGTTGTTGTTGTGTGCCATTGAGTCAGAACTGACTCATAGCTGACATTCTGGCAAGTTTTCAGAGGCAGTCAATTTACATGATGGACTGCTAGGAAAACAAACAGATTTGTCCTGGAAAGGGTTAAACCGGGTGGCTCCTTGGAGGCAAGGATTCTGAGGGAGACCGGTCCTTAGAGAGGGACATCATGCTTGGGAGGGTGGAGGGACAGCGCAGGAGAGGAAGGCCCTCTATGAGGTGGATTGATTCAGTGACTGGGGCAATTGGAATGGGAGTGTCAGAGACAGTGCGATTGGCACAGGACAGAGCGGAGTTTAGGGCTGTTGTACATAGGGTCGCTATGAGTCGCAAGTGACTCAATGGCACGTAACAACAACAACAACAACAAATTTACATGGGAGGAGATTGCTTATCTTTCTCCCTTGGAGCTGCTGGTGGATTTGAACCGTGTGCCTTTAAGTTGGCAGCACTACTCCTTACCTCCAGGCCTCTAGAGCTTCCTTTTGAGTAGGGCAGTGGTGGGAAACACCAAAAACCAAACCCCAACCCATGGTGGTATTCCACTGACTTTCTGAGGCTATATATCTTTTCCCCCTGATCATCCTCATTTCACGGAGTGGCTGGTAGAATCAAACGGCCAACCTTTTGGTTAGCAGCTCAGCATGTAAGGCACTAAGCTACCAGAGCAGCCTCCTTCTAATGAGAAACTCACAGCCATCATGGCCATCTAGTCCATTTTGGCTGCTAACGACCTGCTGTTGGCTTTCTGAGGTTGTAAATCTTAAGGAGAGTAGATTGCCCATCTTCCTCTCAGGGAGCTGCTAGTGAATTTGAACTGTCTGAGAAGCACAATAAATTACACCACAAGATTCCCCCCCCCATCCCCACTCCTTATCCATGAGAAAAGAACCTTAAAATGCAATGTGGTTAAGCGTCAGGCAATTCTCATAGAGATAACCTCCAATTTGAGGAACATTTCCCTTTAGTACCCCTTAGAGATTATCCTTCAAAACACACCCAACTATAGCATTCACTTGATTAACAAGTAAAATTTAAAAGAATCTGCTCTGAGATTTTAAATTTTTTCTAAGAATAATTTTCATTGTAAATATTTCTCTTTATTGTTCAAAACCCTAAATTTGCAGGTAAGAAACAAAACAATTTTTAAAAAATTTTTTTCTTTAAAAGTCTATATCCCCTAAAAAAAGTGTTGATGAACATATTTGTAGACATTTGAGCATAGATCAATGTCTAAATTTTACATAAATTGTTTATGTTATACTTGAAGTCTTCAAGCAACTCCTTGCTGGGCTTGTAACTCACCCTCTAGCAGGTTTTTTCAGAGGCTCTAAGTTGTGCTGGAAGAGATTGCTTATCTTTCTCCCACAGAGCTTTGTGGGAGCAGTAGCCAGAGAGGCACGGCCTTTGAATTAGTGCGAGTCCCTAGACACCATTCTGCCAGACCATGGCCTTTGAAGACGTTGTTGTTGTTGTTGTTGTTGTTATCTGCCATCGAGTCGCTTGCGACTCATAGCGACCCTATGTACAACAGCCCTAAATTCTGCTCTGTCCTGTGCCAATCG
>NW_006399792.1:1208588-1225088 GCF_000299155.1 Elephantulus edwardii
TCGAGGTTTGAATTTGTTCTTCAGTTCCTTGAGCTTAAGAAATGCTGAGCGAGTTCGGCCCTTTGATTTTCTGACTGAGATGTGCTAAAACCGAAGTTTTCTTTATCTCTTCAGCACTCACTCGTATCTCCTGCAGAGGGACATGCTAGTGTACTGTAAATAAGTGAACCAACACACACAGGAGCAAAGTTGATAAATCAAGTGAAAGAAATTCATTAAAGCCATAAAAGAGAGGCATAGTTGGTGAAAGGTAGAGGTAGGCTATGCAAAAGAGTTAAAGTGAAAAAGACATAAGAGCCCTAGAGTACCTCTGGAAAGACGTGGTGTTGCCAAATCTTACGATTTGCTGCCAGCAGAAGAGAGAGGCTGAGCCCTACATGGGCATTGCTTATATTGACTCCCTAGTCTCTTGAGACTGAGTCATAGCCTAGCCCCGTGTAGGGACTTGGGAGATTGCCTGGGGAGGGACTAATTCCTGGTGTAACTTCATTTGACTGCTGTCAAAAGTACTATCACACTGGTGTAAGGATTATACATTTTTTTTTTAGGGTTATACATTTCTTTCCACTTTCCTCTGAAAAAAAAAACAGGTAACAATTCTAGCCCTTAACATTTATTTCCCTCCACATAATATCACAGACCAGTTTTTATGTCCAGCAATTTTATGTAAGAATTTTGTCATAGAGTGAATTTATTACTCTGCTTCATGGGAATACTTTGTTTGAAATTTTTCTAGATTTTTAATGTTAGCAAAGCTGTAGTGAAATTTTTTTTGTTCAAACATATTTTCACATTTGGGTGCTTAGTTCCAGGTAGAGCCTAGAAGGGAGATTACTAGAACAATAGTGTATTGTTGTTTTTACTGTTGTGTACCATTGAGTTGGAACTGACCCACAGCTGACCCTCTGGCCGGTTTTCAAAGATAATCACACAGAAGGAGATTGCCCATCCTTCTCCCAGTTTAGCAGCTGATGGATTCGAACCACATGCATTCGGGATTGCAGCAAAGCTTCTTGCCACTAGGCCACCAAAGCTCCCTGGGACAAGGGTATAGACATTATAAATATGCGTACATATTAACAAAATTCCTCTCCAGAAACAGTGGAGCAAGCTCTTTCTACCCACAGTGACTTGTCTTCTGTAATCTGTTTCTGGTAACCTTTATAATCACTGTTCAGTACATCAAAAACCATCTTTATTTGTATTCCAGTAATAAGCTAAATATGTTTTTCCATATAGGTTTTGGTCATTTGAGTTTTTGTGTGAATTGCCTGCTGGATGACCTTTCCTTATTTTTTTTTCTGTTGTCCTATAGAGTTTTTTTTCTTGTTTTTCCAAAATGCAAAAACTTATTTTTTAATTTTTAATTGGTTGAAAGTTTGCAGAGAAAATTATTTTTTCATTCTCCACCTTGTGTTTCATTGAATTGCTTCTCCGCACTCTTTCCATTTCCTTCTGTGTTGACTGCTTCCATTGGCAATTCTTTCCCATTCCTTTCAGTCTTTCGAGCTTTATCCTGAGCTCATGCTGCCCTTTGATCTCTTATGATTGTTTATTTTAGGAAGTAAGAACTCCTTGGTGTTATTATTAACTGTATAGGTCAGAGATACATTGACACAATTAATACAACAGTGGCTTTGAGCACAGCAGAGTCTGAGAATGGTGTAGGATTGGATGAGTTTCATACCTATGTACATGGGATGGCTATGAGTTGACTTGATGGCACCTAACAGCAATAATAACGCTATTGGGCTGAAAGTTGAGCCACCAGAGTAGCTTAAAAATTTAATGGGTGACTAAGGGTCATAATCTGAGTATGTGAGCTATATACAGTTTTTAAACTGATATATAAGACCTCTTTGAATATTGAGGATAACCTTATAGACTGTGGCACTCCAATCCCAAAGGCACACAATTGGAATCCACCGGCTACTTACTCTGTGAGAGAAGGATGGACAGTCTCTTCCTGTGTGGTTAACTGCCTCTGAAAACTGCTGGAGGGTTGGCTACGGGTCGGGTCGGTTCCAACTTGACAGTACATAACAACAATGTATTTAATTTATCCCAAGTTTGTTATTTGCTTTTAAGCTTACTTTTCATTTCTCTCGCTCTCTCGTTGAGTCAGAACCAACTCATAGCTGACCTTCCAGCAGGTGGTAAATTGCACAGGAGGAAACTGCCCATCTTTCTCCCACAGAGAAACCGGTCTGTTTGAGCCACCTATCTTCGGGTTATCATTGCAACTCCTTACTGTCTTTGCATCCATATTTCTTTCTCTGTTGTTGTGTTTTTTTGGGTTTGGCTTTTTTCTTTCTTTTATGACCTTTGAGTTTTCTGAGGTGATTGGAAAGGGCTTTATCACTTCAAGCTTTTGAAAATATCTACTCATATTTTTTCCTCTAATACTTTCCAGGCTGTATTTTTTGGTTTTTCCATCTAAAGCTTTACTTTAAATTTACTTTATATTTAAATTCACTTTGGTTTATGAAGCTATATTACAGTACACCTTAATTATTTTTTCAAATGTCAAATTAGTTCTTCTGTACTGCATACTAAATAATCATTTCCCATGGGCTTGAAATGTCACCTTTCGAGTAAATTTACATATTTATTTGCATTTACATTCTTTCCTCATTGCATTGCCAAAACTCAGTCCTTTATGTTTAATTCTACCTCTGAGGTTTTCTTCTTCTTCCCCCAATTCATCTGTCTTTGGAAAAAGTGAATTTAAAATTAATGAAGGATAAGTACAAGGTGGACAAGGAGTATAGCAAGTTCTGTTTAAGAATAAAATATTTAAAATAGTTTGGTGACACAGAAGCTCAGCTAAAAAGAGAAGACAACTCTCAGTGAGATGGATTGACACAGTGACTGCAAAAATGAGCTCAAACATAGCAAACAATTTGAGAATCAGGCGGGACTGAGTGGTGTTCAGTTCTATTTTATGTAAGACTGCTGCATGCACTAAACAACTAAAAATGTACTAAAACAGCTCAAATGCAGCTAACAACAATATTTTAAAATAATACCTAATCAAAGTCATCCCACAAGTAGGCAGAGTAGACAGCCAGCATTAGGCAGAAACTTTGGTGGCTGTTTACAGATCTCAGCCCCAAAAGGACGTATCAGCTAGCACTCTCTCATTCACTCTCTCACTTACTGCTCTGGAGTCAGAACCTACTCCTGGCTGATCTTTCACTGGGTTTCAGATACTTAAATAACACAGGAGATTGTCCATCCTTCTCCTGAAAAAGCATGGGTTTTGGACTATAAGTGGAACTCCTTACATACACACTGTTGGGCACCAGAGCTCACCTCCACTACCCCCTTAGAAGCCTTTTTTTCCCTTCACAACATTTTATTAGGAAAATAAAAATGGAAGACAAATTAACAAACCATATAAACAGAAATCTTGTGCTTCAAATATATGGCTGCTTTAGCATACATTTTTAAATTGTAATTACTAAAGGTTAGCTCTGTAAAAAATTTCCCCCTCATTTTTGGTGACAGTATACACAACAAAATATGTTTCTATTCAACAGTTTCTCCATGTAATACTCATTGTCACTGGTTAATAGAAGTCTACTTTTAAGATACTTTGTAGATAGCAAGTGAGATTATTTAGATGACTAGTGCTTAAGTTCACATACAGTAATCAAGAAGATCACTGGATTCCCTAGAGAGAAATTTAGGAACAAATTTTTTTTAAATGTGAATGATGGAGAGGATGAAGAATTGAGTGTTAATTTTCGTTCACTAAATTAAAAACTTGACATTCAAAAACACTTATGTTTATTTATTATGCAAAGGTGTTTGACTGTGTCAATCATAACAGATTATGAATAACACTAAGAAGAACGGGTATCCTAGAACCCTTAATTGAACTCATGCCAAACTACATACAAAGAAGCAGTTGTTCTAACAAACAAGAAAAGGCAGTGTCATTTAAAATCAGGAAAGGTATACTTCAGAGGTGTATCCTTTCTCCACACTAATTCAATCTGTATGCTGAGCAAATTATTCCAGAAGCTGGACTAAATGAAAACTAGTACGGCATCAAAATTGAAGAAAACCTTATGAACAACCTGCTTTATGTAGATGGCACAACTTGCAGAAAGACTTACTTCAAGGCTTATGACAGAAAAGAAAAGACTGCAACCTTAAATGTAGATTATACCTCAACATCAAGAAAAAATAAATCCTACTATTGGACCAATAGCCAACATCATGATGGATGAAAAAAAGATGGAAGTTGTTAACAATTTCATTTTACTTGAATCTACAAATCAACACTCATGATAGTGTTATTGCTAATAGTTGTTTTCAAGTTAACCACAATTCATAATGACTCCCTATCCTGTGCCATCCTCATCATCTACAATATTCTCAAGTGCATTGGTACCATCACATCTTTTTTTTTTTTAAATGTATAGTGCTATTTACTTAAAGGACAAAAGAAAAACCGGGGGAGGGGAATTCTTCATAGTCTTTCATTCATTTCATCACTCAGGACACATAAAGCAACATCCTTCTCTATAATCTGATCTCTTCTTTGACCAGAATTTGGTATTTGTATTGAGATTGCATTGAATGTGTAAATTGCCTTCAGTAGTACTGTCATTTTCACAATATTGAATCTTCCTATCCATGAGCAAGGTATATTCTTTAATTTCTCCAGGTCTTTTTGTTTCTTATAGTGATGTTTTGTAATTTTTCACTAATAGATCCTTAGTGTTTCTAGTTAGATTTAATCCCAAGTATTTAATCTTGTGAGTAGCTATTGTGATGGGTATTGTTTTTCTTAGCTCCAGGTCTGTATTCTCTGTCACTGTAGAGAATTCCAATTAATTTTTGTACATTGATCTTGTATTCTGCCACTTTGCTGAATTGGTCAACTATGTCCAGTAGTTTTCTTGCTGTGTCTTGAGGGTTTTCTCAGTATACTATCATATCATCTGCATATAGAGATAATTTAACCTCCTCTTTGCCAGTTTGGATACTTCTTATTCTCTTCTTTTGTCTTATTGCTATCACTAAGACTTCCAATACAATATTGACTAAGAGAGGTGATAGTGGGCATCCCTGCCTAGTTCCTGTTCTCTCTCTTCATTGAGAACAGTGTTGGCTCTTGGGTTTGCATACGTACTTTTTACTATGTTGAGGAAATTCTCCTCTATTCCTATTTTGTTGAGTGTTTTAATCAGGAAAGGGTGTTGGATTTTGTCAAAGGCCTTTTCTGCATCAATTGATAGGATCATGTGGTTCTTGGCCTTTGCTTTCTTTTAATGTGATGAATTACATTGATTGTTTTTCTTACGTTGAACCTTGCATATCTGTTATGAATCCCACTTGGTCATGGTGAATTTTTTTTTTAATGTATCACTGGATTCTATTGGCCAGGATTTTATTCAGGATTTTTGCATCTATGTTCATGAGAGATATTGGCCTATAGTTTTCTATTTTAAATGGTGGTGTCTTTACTTGGCTTTGGTATCAAGGATATGTTTGCTTCATAGAGTAAGTCTGGGGTAATTCCATCCTTTTCTATTTTCTGATATAGTTTATGTAGAATTGGTGACAGGTCTTCTCTCAATGTTTGATAAAATTCACTTGTAAAACCATCTGGTCCAGAGCTTTTTTTTTTTTCTTTACTGGAAATTGCTTTATTACGTTTTCAGTTTCTTCTTTTGTAATGGGTCTGTTTAGGTGTTCAATTTAGGTTTGTGTCAGTTTAGGTAGATTTTGAATTTCTAAGTATCTGTCCATTTTTTTTAGGTTTTTATATTTTAATATTGTTTTTCATACTATTGTTAGCCTTTTTATTTTAGTTGCTTCTGTTGTGACATTGCCTGTTTCATCTTTCTTTTGGATTATTTGTGTCTTTTCCATTGCTAGTTTTGCTAGTGGTTTATCAATTTTACTGACCTTTTCAAAGAACCAACTCCTGGTGTTGTTGATGGTTTCAATTGTTTTTCAGTTTTCTATTTCATTTCTTTCTTTCCTAATTTTTATAATTTCAGTTTTTGTAGAGGGCGTTGGGTTTTCTTGCTGTTCTTTTTCAATTTGCTGGAGATGGTGGGTCAGTGGTCATTTTTTTATGCCTTTTGATGTGTTTGTTTATTGATATATATTGACCTCTGATTACTACCTTGGCTGTTTCCTGGAGGTTTTAGTGAGTTGTGTTTTCATTGTCATTTGTTTCAAGAAACTTTTTCATTTCATTTTTTTTTCTTCTAGTACCTACTCATGTTTAAGCATGGTGTTGTTCAGGTTTCAAATGTATGGGTTTTTTTTTTCTCCTTTATCCTCTTGTTATTAGTTTTCCAATTTTGTAGCATTGTTGTCTGAGAAGATGCTTTGTGTTATTTCTGCGTTTTTTAAAATTTATTGATGCTTGTTTTATGGCCTAAAATGTGATATATTCTCGAGAATGTTCCATGCACATTGAAGAAGAAGGTATACTCTGCTTTTTTGAGGTGAATTAGCCTATAAATATTTATGAGGTTGAGTTGGTTTATTGTGTAGTTTAATTGTTCATTATCTTTGTTGAGTTTCTTTCTGGTAGTTCTATCTTTTCTTGAGAGTGGTGTGTTGAAGTCTCCAACTATTATAGTGATGTTGTCTATTTCCTTTTTCAATTTTGTTAATGTTTGTTTTATATATTTTGCAGCTTTATCATTTGGTGCATAGATACTTATTACCATTATGTCCTCTTGTTCTATTGACCCTTTAAGAATTATATAGTGACCTTCCTTGTCCTTTGTAATGGTTTTTGCATCAAAATTTATTTTATCAGAGATTAATATCGCTACTTCTGTGTTTTTTTTTCTGATTGCCCTTTGCTTAGTATATTTTTTTTCTACCCTTTTCTTTTTTGTCTTCATTTTTCAAGTGTGTCTCTTGTAGACAGCATTTTTATTTTTAATCCAATCTGCTACTCTTTTTCTCTCCAGTGGTTCATTTAAACCATTCACATTTAGTGTGATTATTGAAAGGCAGGATTTTATTGCTATCATTGTGTGGCGTTCTTTTTGGTGTTGTTACTCGTTACTTTGGTCCATCCTGCTTTCTGTGGCACCTCTGTAAGAAGGACATCTCTCAGTGTTTCCTGCAATGCTGGTCTTTGTTTTTACAAACTCCATCAGATTCTGTTTTTCTGATAATATCTTGATCTCTCCTTCATATTTGATGAACAATTTTGCTGATTACAATATTCTTGGTTGACAGGTGTGTTCTTTGACTGTTCAGTATATGTGATTCCATTGTCTTCTTGCTTGCATGGTTTCTGCTGAGAAATCAGCTCTTAATCTTATCTGCTCTCCCTTATAGGTTACTCTTTGTTTTTCCCTTGCTGCTTTCAGAGTTCTTTCCTTATCTTTGTTTCTGACAAATTTGACTATGATATGCCTCATTGTATTTCTTTTGAAGTTTATTCTATATGGTGTTCACTCAGCTTCTTGAGCATATATTCTCTCATTCTTTGTTATGCCTGGGAAGTTTTCTTCTAATAATTTTTCCACAACGTTTTTGGTGCCTTTATTTGCCTCTTCCTGTTCTGGGTTTCTGATGATGTGCATGTTATTTTTCTTGATGGTATCTCACATTATTCTTAGGTTTTCTTCTTTTTCCTTCCTTTTTGGTTCTGCTTTTTATTCTAGCAGATCAGAGGTGAGAATTCTATTTCTCTGGTTCTGTGTTGCATCTCTTAAATTCTGTTCATGTGTCCCTCCATCATGTTGACAGCACCTAAAACTTTGGCCCTCATATTTTAGATTATGGTTTTTTGTTTTTCCAGAGCCTCTAATGTCTGTTTTTTTTTATCTGCATTGTTTTGGAGAGGATTTTTTTAAGCTCCTTCTGGTTTTTGCTTGCAGTGGCCTTTATTTCTTCAAGTTTGTGTTTCACTCATTGAAAATATTCAATCATTGTTCTTTTAAATTCTGTGTCAGAAAGTTCCATCAGACTTTCTGGCTTCAGGAAATCCATTGATACTTTATCACTCTTTTGGGGCCACATCTTGATTTGGGCTTGTGTAAGATGTGAAGTAGCCTGCTTCTTATGCAACATTGCTGTGGTAGAGTTTTTCATGTTGGGGCGATAGTAGGTTCTTGATCTGAAGTCACTGTTCTAGAAGAGGATGGAGCAGCCCCCCAGCCTGTGTTTCTCTCTGAACTTCTGACCCACAGGAATATTTGTTTCAGTTCAGGGTCTGTGAAAGCAGACTCTTCTGTCAAACAACGGTTGTAGCTAGTCCAGTCCAAGGCACTTTGGACTAAATTCAGTTAGTTGACTGGATATGAGGAGATGCAAGGCAGAGCATGGAAACCCGTGCAGGGTGGGCACAGGTGTAGCGCATTTATGGGCAGGTATGGGTGCAGACACATGCAGGGCAGGTGCCTGTGTAGATGCTTGCTAGGTGGGCACATGTGGTGACCTCACTCAAATTCCAGCTGTTTGGTTCACGCCTGGTGGCTTGCTCCTGGCGGCTCTCTCTGTGTGGCTCGCCCGTTTTTCCAGTTTTCAGATGCATAGCAAATGATTGACAAGACCATGGCCTAAATCAAATGTACCTTAGTATTCAAACTGACATTATAGTGCCTCAGTTATTTTGAGAAGTCCCTGACAACTGACTTGTCCAATATAATACCCCTAGTTCCTGACAATTAACACCAAGGGTGCTGATTCTGGATCAAAGAGTTGAAGAAGAGTATTGAATATTCCATATTCTTCTAAAAGACCAAACATATGTGTCTTGGAGGAAGTGCAACCTGAATGTTCTTTAGAGGTAAGGATGGTGGAACCTGTCTCACATACATTGAGCATGTTCAGAAGAGGGACCAGTCCTTGGAAAGACATTCTGAGAAAGGCCAGTGAAAGAGAGCATGACCCTGAATGAAATGAATTAAAACAGTCACCACAACATTGAATTTGGGCTTGATGAAGATCATGAGAATTGTGCAGATTAGGGCAGGATTCTGATGTATTGTTATAGGATTGTTATGAGTTGTAATCTACATAAAAACTGGGGGAAAAAAAGAAGAAGAAGATGTCTACAGCAGTGCTTTTCTGGAGGTTTGTATCCACTAGCCACTCTATAGAAAAAGATAAACAATCATCTCCATCTGAAACTTCCTGGAGGATCAGCTGTGAGTTGCTCTGGATTCAAAAGCAGTGAGGAGAACGAGTGAAGGGGAACCAGAATGTCAGCAAAGATAAAAATTTCTCATTTCTTGCATTATACACTTTCAAAATTTAGATGCTGGAATGACATATGAGCCAACTTTTTCCTGAGTCTGTCATTCAAGAATTAAACAGAAGTACTTCTCTTCTTTCACTCCCTACCCCCTCCCTTCTAAAGAAATTCCTAAAGCAAGCTCTTTTCCTCCCATGCCCTTTATCTTCCTGTGGGGAAAGCAGATGCCATAGTTCCTGGGAATTATGCCCAAAAGGCAGAACCTTTCTGGCAGTTTGAATCTACCACCAGCACCTCCTAGAGAGAACAATGGGCAGTCTCCTCTTCTGCAATGTATAGCCTGTAAAAACCTGATGGACAGTCAGATATTAGTTGTTTCTGACTTGATGGTACTGAGTTTGAATGTACCATCTTATTTTCAATTCCTTTTAACAAGAACTGTTTTGTTTGGGGATTTGGGGTTTTTACTATCTTGGATTTCCTTGTAAATACATTTTGTAAATGATCCCTAAGCTCATAGATGTGGAATAGGAATTAAAATTTGATATCCCAGAAGTTTTTAAAAGCAAAAAATCTAGGTCACTTGACCTTGAGTTAAGCAACAACGCAATTTATTCTTTTTTAAAAAAAATGTACTAGTTTATATACAAAATTTGAGTACATTGTTTTGTTTTCAACAACAAATTCTTTGAATTTCCCTCAACCCCATCCATCAAATTGTACATGGCTGCATATTACTGACTTTAATATAGGCAAGAGTGTCCTCTAGTGGCAAAACTCTGCTAACACAACTTAAAAATTAATACCCACTGTAAAAGAAGGAAGATCTGGTGGCTTAGTCAGTAGGATTCGTGTGGCTAACCCGAAGGCCAGAACTCAAGTGACTTCTTAGGAGAGAGATGAACAGTCTCTTTAGTGTGAAGTACAGCGTTTCTAAGAAGGGTCCTGACAGGTCCTGTGCTAAACTTCCTGTGAGATTAAGCTGGTACTAGAATGGACTCCACTGATGAAGTTGGACATTAAATAAAAAAGTCATTTTCTTAAACCTCGTGAAAGTATTTTAAGGGAATTAGCATTAGACCTTTTTAGCAGATAAGCCCTATTCAAGGCTGAGGAAGATCAAGCGTCTCCTGTTAGTGGTAGAGATGACGGAAGACAGACTTTTTGAAAGGAGAAATTGGAATCAACCTCTAAATACCTGAGTTCAGATAAATAGTTTGTCTCATGTTAATGATGGAACTTATTTCCATTTTAAAGTGCTGCCAAAATACAGTTTATCGGTTATTTTCACATCTAAAACATTGTATAAGTAGCTGACATGAGGTAAAATTTAATACACAATTATAATATATCAGACTTAAGGACGATTGGATGTTCTTATTAATTTTATAAGAACAAAAACTTTTGTTAAGTGTGTATGTCAAGAAATAGTTCAGTCTTTTTCTGATATGAGTAAAAGTTTGCCAAGTGGATTTTGTTTGGCTTGTGTTTTGGTTTTTTTGTTTTGTTTTGTTTTTTAATTCAACCATTGATACACATTTTTTAAGTAAAATTATTACAATTCCTGAGATGTAATCACACATTTTCCGCTTCCTCCCTGTAATTTTCCTTCCCATTAATCCTTCTTTCCCACTTGTTCCTGCTTTAACCTTTGACAAATGTTGCTTTCTTGACTGTGTTTGGTGAATGCTTCCTCGTGACTATGAAAAAAGAGATTTTTTTTAAAAAAACTAAGAATCACTTTAATACTAAGTACTAGGTATAAATTATCTCTAATCACTAGTCTCAAACTTTAGTAAACTTTATCTGTCAAGAGTGAGGTGGTAAGTGCTTTAAGCTGTGTAGGATATATGGTTGCAACATCTAAACGCTATCAATTGTAGAATGAATGAAACTATAGAGAGTATGGGTGTGGACAGCCAAGAAAACAAATAGGTCTGTCTTGGAGAGGCTGAAACGAAGTTTCTCCTTGGAGGCTAGGATTTTGAAGCTCTGCCTCACCTACTTGGGCACATGGCCAGGAGAGACCGATCCTTGAAGGACATGATGATCAGAAGTGTGGAGGGACAACGCGGAAGAGGAAGACCCCGGATGAGATGGATTGAAACAGTAACTGGGAAAAAGGAGTTAAGTATGTTGGAATCAGTAAGACTGGCTCAGGACAGGGCAGGGTTCAGAGCAGCTGTATATAGGGTCAACTCACCCACACATAACAACAACAAGAAGAGTATAAATAGATGTGGCTAAGGGCCAATACAATTTATTTACAAAAATAGGGGCCAAATTTGGCTCCAGTTCACTGTTTGCAAAGCCTCTTCTAGTATCTATAGCAAGTCTGCTAGATACATTTTGTTATCTCTTATTTATAAACAGATAATATTTGGAGAAATTAAGAAAATCACCCAAGATGACAAGGCCACCAAGTTGTAGGACTTAATTTCTCTCCAGTTTCTGCGTATTTATGCCTTTTATTTTTAAGCATAATGTATTAATAGAACTTTTTATTTTGAGAATTATTATCCTTTTTTAGTTTTTATTTTTTTAATTGTAATTGTAGTGGAACTTTACAGGAAGGCTGGGTTTTTTTAATTCATTTTTGCACATTTCCCTCTCCTCCAGTCCACTTTGCAATGCATCTCTTGTTCCAGATGATTTTCTTTTAGATGTTTATTAAATATTTAACTGGAAATTCATGTCTTGCTCTTCTGATAATGTATGATTTAAAAGAAATCTAAATGATACAGGAAGAAGTCCTTTGTAAATGCTTGACTTACAGAAGATAATCACTTAAAAATTCTAGATACAGCTTTCCAGTCTAGACTTTCATAATTTAATGCATTTGGTTTTCCATGTAAATATATACATAATATACATTACATAAATATACATATGATTTTTTAAATTAACTTTTTATTTAATATGATGTTGTCTTCAAGAGCTACCTTATTATTTGGATATACTTCTTCCCTCATGATGGACATTTAGGTCTCTGATCTTTCATTATTGTAATTATTGCTCGTGCTTATGTTTATGTATGCATGCATCCGTGTATACCATGTTATTGTTGGGGGTTTTTTTGTTATTTTTTGTTGTTGTTATTGTTGTTTTGCACCATCATGTTGGAACTGACTTATAGTTGGCTCTCCAGCAGGTTTTCAGAGGCAGTAAATCGCATGAGAGGAGATTGGCTATCTTTCTCCTATGGAGCAGCTACTGGATTTGAACCACATGTCTTTGGTATTGCAGCACAGCTTCTTACCGCTAGGCTATGAGAGTTCCCTTTGTATACCATAGTGCCACTCTATGATATTTCTGAGGCTATGACTATGGGAGGAGACTGTCCATCTTTCTCCTAGGGAGTCACTGGTGAACTGAAACTACCATCCTAACACTGCAACAAGATAGCTCTTGTTTGTTGTTGTTATGTGCCCTCGAGTTGGCAATCAACCATATGTACAACAGCTCTGAACTCTGCTCTACGTTGAACCAATTTCATTGTCTCTGACACACCTACCTCCATTACCCCAGTCACTGAGTCAGTCCATCTCATCCTGAGTCCTCTGTGCTGCCCCTCCACTCTTCAAAGCATGATATCCCTGTCCAAGGACCAGTCTCTCCTTACACGTAACTAAAGTATGTGAGATGAAGCTTCAAAATCCTTGCCTCAAAGGAACAGCCTGGTTTCACCATCTTCAGGACAGAACTGTTTGTTCTCTTAGCAGTCCATGGTATGTTCAATACTCTTCTCCAGCACTACACAACTCAAAGGCATTAATTCTTCTTCAGTCATCCTTAGTCATTGTCTAGCTCTCTGGACATGCATAGCAAGTAATTGTGAAGATCATGGCTTAGATCAGACACACCTTAGGCTCTAGACTGACATCATTGCTTTTCAGTATCTTGGAGAGATCCCTGACAGCAGATTTCCCCAGTGCAATTTGTATTTTGATTTCCTGAATGTTGGTACCAAAACTCTTAATTGTGGAATCAAGCAAGCTGAAGCTGTTAACAATCTCAATCTCTTCTCCACCTAACATGGTGTTGCTGATCGGCTTAGTGGTGAGAATCTTTGTCTTCTTGATGTTGAACTTCAATCCATATTTAAGTCTGCATTCCTTGACCTTCTGCAACAAAAGCCTCAGACTCTCCTAAGTGTCAGCATCTACACCAGCCTGAAACAAGGGCTTCTTTTTGTGTGTATAGAATTATATATAAAACCTATACAAACTTTTGTAGCCATTTTCTTATAATTGTTTCTTTGAACTACAATTTCTAGATCAAAGAGTGGGAATATGTTTACATTTAAAGGAATTAGATAGAGCTTTTTGTCCTGAAGTATGGTCATAGTGTGCGTGCCACTTAAGTCAATTATAAAGTATAGATACCATATACAGATTTGAACAGATCTTAACCTTGACGTTTCCTGCACAACCCTCACCATATACTCAAATTCATTGTTACAATCACACTGTCAACCCATCTTGTTTAGAGCTTCTTCTCTTTCTCTTACTCACTACCTTTCCTAGTGTGATGTCTTTTTTTTCCCAAGGACTGGCCTCATCTGACAACATACCCAAGGATGTCTTTCCCAAATAGGGCATTTACTCATTTCTCTCACCTTTGTCAGATTGGGTATTGGCAGACTTAATTTTGCCAGTAAGATAGAGGAAAACAGTAGTACCATTATACTATTTTGTTCTTGTTGTTGAGTACCATAGAGTCGGAACTGACCTTCTATTGTTGACCTGCTAGTGGGTTTTCAGAGGCATTTAATCACACAGGAACAGATGGCCCATCCTCCTCCTGCAGAGCAGCTGGTGGATTCGAACTGTGTGCCTTCAGAATTGCAATGCAGCTTCTTGCCACTAGACCACCAAAGCTCCTCTTATATTATTTTAATCTTTTCATTATTAAAAACTGCGTCTTTTCATACTGAGTAAATCTTGCTATTTTCACTTATAAACTCACCTTGTTTATACTAATCAGATTGTATAGAGTTTCTGAAACTAAATTTCATGATGTTTCTATCTATAATTATTATTATGTTACTTTTTCTCTTTTGATCTTAATTATTATTGTGTTGTTTTTGTTGTTATGTACTATCGAGTAAAAACTGGTTCATAGTTGACTCTCCAGCAGTTTCCAGAGGCTTTAAATTGCACAAGAAGAGATTGCTTATCTTTCTCCCGAGGAAGCTGATGGATTCTAACTGCTTGCATTTGGGTTAGCAATGCAGCCTGACCACTGGGCTGCCAGAGCTCCTTATTATGATCTTATATTTTCCTGAAGTTCTTATTTTAGTATAGTTTTGAATAATTTTTTATTAAATGTTGGTTGTACTATAAGTTAACTCATTATTTTTGCTGATGATTGCCATTGAGTTGAACACGACTCATAGCAACTCTGTGAACAAAAGGCCTGAAGTCTTTCTATAACTATCATCATTTAAAGTAACTTATTGTACATTACAATAACTATTCATGATGTACATACTGCAGCATAATTCTATTTTATTGGATTAAGAGCAGTTGGGTATTCTGATTAACTGGATATGACAGCTAAAGGTTACTTTTTTTAAAAAAAAGAGATCTATTTTTGTTGAACTTGTTTCTAAAAATATCTATTTTATTACCTGTTATATAGCACAACATAGTTGATTCTTTTTCTAAAATTTTTGGAGGTTTTGTGCCATACATGTATTGTAGTTTTCACTGCCTGCTTGTACATTTTCTCATCTAATCATTACTTGCATCCATTCAATGACATCTTGTTGATTTGAGATTGGCCGTGGTGGAAATGTTTATTGTTATTGCTTGCTACCATTAAATTGACTCTTGAGGACTCCATGCACTGTAAAACACATCATGTACCATCCCTGAAATTGTCCTATTGCGATCTATAGCATTTTAATTCTCATTTTAGAAGTATATTTCCAGGCCTTTATTCCTCCTCTGTTTTTGTCTGGACACAGCACTAAAATCTGTCCAGTGTCCTAACAACATGTAAACTCCCACTGACAGATGGGCAGTCAGTGTGTATGAGCTGCATTGGCCATCAGTCAAACCTGGGTCAACTTCATGGAAAGTGCAGATTCTCCCAAGGAGCTACCAGTTCCTCTGTTAGGTGTTTACTGCCGCATTCACTCCATTTTTCAGTTAAAAAAGAAGAAAGAAAAAAAAAGACTGAACTGAAGGCTTTAAACTTATTTCCACAAAATTACTCAACCAAATTAATACTTTTGCTAAGTTGTAAATCAAATATAGACCCTCCTTATTACCTCATCTGCATCCAATTTCTCTACCCAGATTGGCCCAATTTTAAATCCAATATGTTGTTGTTGTTATGTGCCATTGAGCAGACTCTGATTCTGAATGTCTCAGACATACCTGACCCCATTGTCAGAGTCACTGTTAGTCCATCTCATCAAGGGTCTTCTTCTCCTTCGCTGACCCTTTGTTTACCCTTCCAAGCATGATGTCCCTCTACAACAATTGGTCCTTCCTGGAAACATTCTCAAAAGACATAAGATGGAGCCACAAAATCCTTGCCTCCAAGAAGCAACATGATTTTATCCTTTCCAGGACAAACCTGTTTGTTCTCTTGGCAGTCCATGGTATGTTCAGTGCTCTTCTACAGCACCACAGCTCAAAGACATCAATGTTCTTGTCATTCCGATTCATTGTTCAGCTCTTAGATGCACAGCAAGCAATTGAGAAGGCCATGGCCTGGATCAGGAACACCTTAGTCTCTGGAGTAACGTCATTACTCTTTAACACTTTTAAAGTAAGATTTGTAACTAATTAATCTTAGGCTGTCAGGAAAAAGAAAACTTTCTTTTTTTTTACTTATTAACATTTTAATAATTAATTCTGCCAAAGGAGTCAAGATTTTTTTTCCCTTAGAAGAGCTGCTTTTCTTTTAACTTGTTTAAAATTATGATTTTGAGTATCAGATTTTAATATTCTTCTGAAAATTCTTCTGACTGGGCCTAAGACTTTAGTAAAGAGAACAAGTTCTCTATGAAAAGCTTAGTGCCTGTAACACACTTTGATAACTTAGCAAGGCCAGAGTGTGAGGCGTGTGCTGAACTGTTTACACAGGTGCTTGCAATCACTTGTGGAGCTTGGGAAGACTGAAGTCTGTTAGCAGTATGCTACAAAGAGAATTTCCCGCTGAAAGTTCTTTGAAGGTGCAAGTGCCTTTTAGTTTCTGGGTCTCATCCTTCCCAGAATCCATACCTGTCTATATCATCCTACAGAATAAGGAACTGCGTAGTCATCTTCCTTCTCCATTCCTTTTATTATTAT
>NW_006399792.1:1228863-1291146 GCF_000299155.1 Elephantulus edwardii
GTGCATAGGGTCGCTATGAGTCGGAAACGACTTGATGGCACATAACAACAACAACAACCCAAATGAGCATTATATGACACATGACTGTATATAAATATATGTATTTTATTGTAGTAAAATCTGTATAGCGTACATTTGTCACAAGTCAGTGACAGTTATTAAGTTTTCAGTCTTGTGCCATTATAATTACTGCCTGCTTACACAAAGTTTTCGTCACCCAAACACGAACTAAGCAGTAGTTAATACCTATTAAACAATAATTTCTTTTATTTCCTCTTTCCCCGAGGCTCTTCTAGCCAACTTTGGTCTCTATGCATTTGCCTGTTCTAGATATTTAATATAAATGTATGATTTTTTTCATTAGACTTATATGCACAGATGCGTTATCTGTGTGTCAGTATGTTTCATTTCATCAGTTCTTTTTACAGCTGAGTAACGTGTCATTGATATGACAGAAAGCAAAGAGTACCAGAGGAATGTCTATCTGTGTTTCATTGACTATGCAAAGGAATTTGCCTGTGTGGATCACAATGAATTGTTGCTAACTCTGAAAAGAATTGGAATCTCAGGACACTTGATTGTGTTTATGCAAAATACTCAGACCAGGAAGCAGTCCTCAGAACAGAGCACGGAAACACTGCATGATTCAAAATTAGGAAAAGAGTGCATCAGGGTTGCATCCTGTCTCCATACCTTTTCAATCTGTATACCAAACAGATTATTCGGGAGGCTGGACTTTATTAGGAGGAATGTGGCGTCAAGAATTGAGGAAGACTCATCAACAACCCATGTTATGCAAATGACACAACTTTGCTTGCTAAAAGTGAGGAGGACCTGAAGTACTTGCTGCAGAAGGTCAGGGACTGTAGTCTTCAATATGGATTGAAGCTCAACATCAAGAAAACAAAGATTCTCACCCCTGGGCCGATTGGCAGCACCATGATGGATGGAGAAGAGACTGAGGTTGTTAACAATTACAGCTTACCCAGCTCCGCGTCAACACTCTTGGCACCAGCAGCCAGGAAATCAAAAGATGAATTGCACTGGGAAAATTTGCTTTTGTGGAGCTTGCCAGAGTACTAAAAAGAAATGATGTCAGACTAGAGACTAAGGTGTGTGTGATACAGGTTAGGGTCTTTGTATTTACTTGCTGTGCATCAGAGAACTGGACAGTGACGAAGGATGACAAGAAGAATCCGTGCCTTTGAGTAATGGTGCTGGAGAAGAGTCTTGAATATACCCTGGACTACCAAGAAAATAAATAGGTCTATTGTGGAGAGAGTGAGACCAAGTTTCTCCTTGGAGACCAGGATTTTGAAGCTCTATCTCTCATAGTTTGGGCACATGGCCAGGAGGAGGCAGACTTTGGAGAAGGATATTATGCTCAGAAGGCTGGAGAGACAGTGCAGGAGAGGAAGATCCCGGATGAGATGAGTTGATACCGTAACTGGAGTAATGGGGGTAGGTGTGTCAACGTCAGTAAGACTGGCTCAGGACAGGGCTTGCTTCAGAGCTGTTGTTACAGGCTATTTGATGGCACATAACAACAATATATCATTGTATGCACATACAGATTTTATTTATCCATTTATCTGTCAATAGATATTTGGGTTATTTTCAGCTTTTGGCTGTTGTAAATAATGCTGCACTGAACACTGGCACATAAGTATCTGTTTTAATTACTGCTTCAGTTCTTTTGAATCTGTTAAACTTTTTTTAGAAATTAACAAACCATTTTCCACAGCAACTATACCATTTTATGTTTCCATCAGCTATGGATGAGGGCTTCAGTTTTGTTCATTCTTGCCAAACCTTGTTTTCTTTTTTTAAAAAATTTATTATCTTCCAATGGAAATGAGGTAATAGCTCATCGTCATTTGCTTTGCTATCTGAATGTTAAGAAGTTCAAATCCACCAAACTGTTCCACAGAAGGAAAATTTTTTTTTCTGTAATGGCTAATGTCAAAAACCTAGTGGAGTTATCATGAGTTAGACTTGACTTAATGACACTGAGTTTTGTTGGGTTTGGAATGGCTGATGATGTGGTACCGTGGTTAAAGTGCTGAACTCCTTGAACCCACCAATAGCTCCTTTGGGGTAAAAGATGTGGAAGTCAGATTTTGGAAAGATTTATAGCCTCTGTAAATATAGAACCCAGGGACAGTATTACTGTGTCCTATAAAGTTGGTATGAATTGAAGCCAACTCATTGGTAGCAAGTTTGGTTTAGTTTTTTAAGTATCTAATAAAAGCCTCTTTTCATACATTTATTTGGCCATTTTAATATCTTTGATCAAATAACAGTTCAAGTCCTTTGCCCGTTTGTTGACTGGATCATTCATCTTTTTTGTTGTTAAGTTACAAGGTTTTTATTTTTTAAAAAATTATTAGATCCTTTCAGATAATTAGACCCTTTCAAAATTTTCTGTTCCTGGAAATGTTATCCTAGTCTCAACGTATTTTTTTTATTTTGTTGATGAAGTCCTTTCATGAGCAGAAGTATTTCATTTGTATGTTGTTGCATTTATCAATTTTGTCTTTTGCTATTTGAGCTTGTGTTACCACATCTGACTATCCCACAGCCATCCATGCCTCTCTGTTTTCTCCTAAGAACTTTATTGTTGGTAGGTGCCATAGAGTCAGCTGTGACTCATAGTGAACCTATGAAGAATTTATCTGAGCCTTCTCTTTCCAATGACTGGCCCCTGCTGACAGCATGCCCAAAGTATGTGAGATAAAGTTTGACCATCCCTACTTCTAAGGAGAACTCTGGTTGAACATTTTGTGCTCTTAAGAATTTTATAGTTTCAATTTTAACATTTATTTCCCTGATCCATCTCAAGCTAGTTTTCTTGTATAATGTGAGGCATAGATATTGACTTCAGCTTGCAAAATCCAGATATCCTCTACCATCTATTGAAGAAACGCTTCTCTCTCTTTTGAGTGACCTTGGACGATAGATGCATGAATTTACTTCTGGCCTCTCAATTCTATTCTATTGATCTGTATATCTGTTATCACACTACTGCCAGGCTGTTTTAATCATGGTAACTTTTTATGGTATGTCTTAAAATTAGGAAATATGAGTCCTCTCACTTTGTTCTTAAAAAAATGCTTTAATGACAACAATCTGGAACAAAAACATGTATTGAAAAATACCCTGTGGAAGGAAGAGGGAAGAAAAATGTGCAACAGTGAATGAATGAAAACCCAACCTCTCTGTAAACCTTTATTAAAATCACAGTTTTGTAAAAAAAAAAAGTTAAAATTTTAAAAAGAGAGGGTACAGAATTGCTTTAGCTATTAGGCAGCACTGTTGTTTTCAAGTCTTTGTCTAGGAAGTCCATTCATGGGCGCTTATAGAGGCTGTTTCTTTAGTTTTATTTTGGTCTTTAAAAGAAACCTGCTTCTTTGTAAGTCATGTGCTTTTTTAATTGAATCTTGGGCTTTAGAATATTGGAGTGTGACAGCTCAACAAAGCAGATTCTTTCCCTTGTCTATGCTTTGATTTTTTTTATTGTTCTATTTTTAAGTGTTGAAGGCCATCCTAAGCTGTTGAGTGACTTTCTTCTATTTGTGCACAGACAGCCTTTTCACTTGCGTGTGAACATTGAAGTCTTTCTGTTCCTTAGCTTGTGTTCCGCTAATACTTTGGCAGATTTCCTTGTTTTCCACGAGAGGAATAAACCTCTCCCAGTCTGTACAGATCTAGTCTGTGGTACTGCATGCTTTCTCAGCACTTAGCTAGGCTGGCACATGTCTTCCCCTGGCAATACACGTGACTCTCTTGATTGACCTGGGTTTTTCCTCTTGTCATGATCTTTAACCACAGGACCCGTCTCTGGCATTGCTGTCCACTTTTCTGAGCACCAAGATAGACCAAAATAACTTGCTAACTCTTTTCCCATTTTAAAGACAGTCACTAGATAGGTTTGAGTAGACACAAACAGTGATTTATGATTGGTCTTATCTGCTCCCTCTAGAGCCAATGAAGTGATTGTACATTAACAATAACAGCAGCTGCTATTTTTAAAAGTATGTGCACTGTGAGAAACTATAAAACACTTAAATAAATAGAAAAATGTTCCTTGTACATGATGTTGTTATTGTTGATTGCCATCGAGTTGAGCATGACTCATAGTGACCCTAGGGAAAAAAAGGGCCTGAAGCCTTTCTATAACAATCAACATTTATCAAAGTTCATAGAGTTTCCAGAGGCATGTTGTTTAGGAAGTGAATGCCACTCCTGGTATGTATATAGATAGAAAGACTCAATATTATGAAAATGACAATCCTACCAAAAGCAATCTACATGTTCAGTGCAATCCCAGTACAGATACCAAAATCAGTTTTTTAAGGATATTGAAAGGGAAATTGTCAACTTTATTTGGAGATGAGAGAGACCGTGAGTAAGCAAAGTACTTCTGATAAACAAAAATTAAGTGAGAGGCATAACACTCCTTGATTTCAAAGCTATTATAAAGCTGTAATAACTAAAACAGCATGGCACTGGTACAATGACAGGCACACAGATCAATGGAACAGAATACAAAACCCAGGAGTTAACCCATATATCTGTGGTGAACTGATATTCCACAAGGAAACAAAACCCATCAAATGGGTGATGACAACTTTTCAACAAATGGTGCTGGCAAAACTGGACTTCTAGATGCAGAAACCTGAAGAAGAAGGATCCATATCTCTCACCATACATAAAAATCAACTCAAGGTGGACTAGAGACCTAAGGATAAAGACCAAAACCATAAAGATCATAAGAGACAATGTTGGGGGCAGGGAAGAGACAACGAGGGACCAAGCTTAGAAGGTCCTGTCTGTAGTATAAAGAGGCTGACAAATATAGCAAGAAATACATAGCCAGGAAAGGATAAAACTGATGAATTGACCTTCAAAAACTTTTTCAAATAGAGTGAAAAGAAAACCTATTGACAGGGAAAAACCCCATTATTATTATTATTAATTTTAATGAAAGTTTACAGAGACTTTGGATTTCCATTCATGCATTGTTGCACTTTTCTCCCTGCCCACACCTCCCCCCCAGTTCACTCTTCTCTTTGAAAAAATAAAAGAAAAATTATTTCATTGTTGTACAATCCACATTACAACCTGGACAAAAGCCATAGAAAGACTTTTCACAGAGGAAGACATTCAGATGGTCAACGACACATGAAGAAATGCTCAAAATCACTGGCAATAATAGAGATGCAAATCAAAACCACAATGGGATACCATCTCACCCCAGTAGCAGTGGCAAAGTTTAACAGGACAGTAAGCAGTAAGTGTCAGTGGGATGAAGTGATAAGAACTCTCAGACAATTTTGTTGGGATTGTAAAATGGTACAACCGCTCTGGAAGGCAGTTTGCCGTTTCCTCAGAAAGCTGAACATAGAGATTTCATGTGACTCACCTGTTCCATTGCTAGAAATATACCTTGAGAAACAAATGGAAATTTGTACATCAATGTCCACAGCAACAGTATTCACATTTGCAAGAATATGGAAATAGCCCAAATGTCTACCACAATGGAGTAGATTGAGAAATTGTGTTACATTCACGGGATGGAATACTGTGCAGCAATCAGGAGCAACAATTTCAAAATTCGCTAGATAATTTGGGAGACTGGAGGGCAAGCCAATATAAAATAAAATTGGGGGAAAAAGTATATATAACACAACATTTGCCGTTTCAACCTTTTGTAGGTGTGTATCTTAGTGCTATCAGTTACATTAATCATGTTGTGCAATTATTGTTCTTAAATCAGTGCCAAATATCTTACCACCATTGACAAAAACTCATTGCTTTCTGAACAAAGACTTCCCTTCTTCCCTGTCTCCTATTCCTGATAACTACTAATAAAGCTTAATCTCTATTCATTTTCCTATTCTTGGCATTTCATATGAATGAGATTGTATAATATATGTTCTCTTGTAAGTGAATTCACATGTTGTTGTTGTTGTTGTTGTTGTTGTTGTGTAATCTCTTCATTTTCCTATTCATGGCATTTCATATGAATGAGACTGTATAATTTTGTTCTAGTGAGTGAATTCACATAGTATAATATTTTCAAGGTTCAACTATGTTGCCGCTAGATAGATCAAGGCTTAATTTCTCTTTATAACTTAGTAGTATTCTGTTGTCTATATATACTACATTTTGTGTATTTATTTATCTGTTGATGCATAGTTGTTTCCACCTTTTAGCTGTTGTAAATAGTGCTACCAGTTATCTTCATCTGGCATGTATCAGATCCTTCAGTTATGCTTTCTTCCTGCCTATTCTGATCTTTTTATACTTCAGTGGTTATTTGGCATAGTCTGTAGAAGGTTGTGCTGCTAAGCCAGAGGTGTCTCTGGTGGTTCCAATGCACTAGCAGTTCTAAAAGTCAGAGATAGGCAATTGCCTCCCATTCCAGTTTCCAGCCTCAGCTCAGTTGTTAGTTGATTCTGACTGGAATGAGTGTAAGAGTGCTGAATATCCATGGACGGCCAAAAGAGCAGAGATATGTCTCAGAGAAGGTGCAGCCAGAATGCTCCTTAGAGGCAACGATGATAAAGCTTCAGCTCACTTTCTGCATGTTGCTGTTGTGTACCACCTAGTGGAAATTGACCTATAGCACTGGTGGGTTTTCAGAGGTAGTACACTGCATAAGAGGAGATTGCCCATCTTTCTCCCACAGAGTTGCTGGTGTATTCGAACAACATGCCTTTGGATTGCAGCTCAGCTTCTTAACACTAGGCCACCATAGCTCCATGAGCATGTTGCTAGGAGAGGCTATTTCTTTAAAAAATAATTAATTTTATATTGGTTTTCATTCAAAATTCATATACATTGTGTTTCATTTATGTACATTGTGTTTCACACATTCCTTCTTTCACATTGTGTTTCATATGATAGTTTCTATACATTGTGTTTTATAAAATTAATCACCATTAATCTATACCCACTATCACTTCATATTTTTTCAGGTGCCTACTGGATCTTTCCTAATTCCTTCAACCCCTCCCTCTGCCCACCAGACTCTGTGACTTTTCGATTTCTCCCTCCACTCTACTCCCCCCTCAACCCCCTCCTCCACCCTTCCCCCTTTGGACTTTTATACTCATTAATAAAGGCTATTCTTTGGAGAAGGACATCTTGCTCAGAAAGTTAGAGGGTTCAGGAGAGAGAGGAAGACCCTCAACCATATGAACTGACTCAGTTACTGTAGCAATGGGTATGCCAGTAGGTCAGAGATTGTGAGGATGGCACAGAATTCAGATCTGATTTCATGAGTCACTGTGAGTCATATTCAGCTCAATGGCACATCACAACAAAACAGTCTAACAGAATCTTTTTTTTTTTTGTAGTGGTGAGTGTATGTAACAAAAAACATAATTTCAACATTTTTTACTGCACATAAGTTTTCTCAATTCAAGCAGGATTTAGAAGACATGGTGGCACTAGAGATATCATTGCTGATGTCAAATGGATCTTGACTGAAAATAAAGAATACCAGATGAATATGTATTTAAGCTTTATTGATTATGCAAAGACATTTGACTATGTGGATCATAGCAAGTTGTGGCTGATATTGAGAAGAATGGGAATTCCAGAGCACTTGATAGTACTCATGCAGAATCTATACCTGGACCAAGAGGCTGTTGTGTGAACAGAGCAGGGGAACACTGCATGGTTCCAAATTGAGAAAGAAGTGCATCAGGGTTGTATTCTCTCTACATACCTATTCAGTCTGTATGCTGAGCAAAATATTTGAGAAGCTGGACTCTATGAAGAGGAGTGTGGCATCAGGATTGGAGGGAGACTCATCAGTAACCTGCATTATACAGATAATATAACCTTGCTTGCTTAAAAGTGAGAAGGACTTGACGCACTTGCTGCAGAAGAGCAAGGAATGCAGCCTTTACTATGGATTGCATCTCAGTGTCAAGAAAACAAATATTTTTACCACTGGACCAGTAGGCAGCATTATGATGGATGGAGATTGAAACTGTCAACAGCTTCATCTTGCTTGGATACACAATTAACACCCTTGGTATGAACAGTCAGGAAATAAAGAGATGCGTTGTATTGGGGAAATCTGCAGTTAGGGACCTTTCCAAATTATTTAGAAATAGTGATGTCAATTTGAGGACCAAGGTATATCTGATTCAGGCCATGGTCTTTCAGATTATTTGCTATGCATTTGAGAGCAGGACAATGAATAAGGATGATAGAAAAAGAATTGAAGCCTCTGAGCTGTGGTGTTGGAGAAGAGCACTGAACATCTCATGGATGGCCAAGAAAACAAACAGATATGTCCTGGAGAGGGTGCAGCCTGAGTGCTCTTCAGAGGCAAGAATGATGAGGTTTTGCCTCACACACTTTGGGCAAGTTGCTAAGAGGGGCTACTCCTTGGAGAAGGACATGATGATGAAAAGAGTGGAGGGTTGGCGAAGGAAAAGACTACTCTCAACTAAGTAGATTGACACAGTGACTGCTGAAATGGGCTCTTGTGTGTCAGGTTGTGTGAGGATGGCACTGGACAGAACAGGTTTCAGATCTTTTATTCATAGGGTCACTATGAGTCGTACTCAACTCAATAACACCTAACAACATTGGTTTTATATAGCTCACGATTAAAATTTAAGCACATTTGTACATTTAATTTTAAGAGTCTGAAAATTGTAGAGAAAATAATATGCAGTTCATAAAGAAAAATTAAAGTTTTACATTATATGGAGCAATCAAAAATTTATTTTAAAATAGTGTAAATTGGCCATATTTTATGAGCATCAGTGCTTTATAGTTACTTTTATACATTATTGCAATATTTTCTCTCCTCTTGCAATGGTGTTAATTACACTCATCATGCCAGGCAACCATCACCATGTTACAAATTTTCTCATGACCTTTAACAGAAGCTCAATGACTGTCTTTCCTCTTCCCACCTACCCTTGCTTGGTAACCAATAGCAGACTTTGGTGTCTATGCATTTACCACTCAGTTATTGTTTTGCTCCAAGTTACTTCTTAATTCTTTATGTAAAATAGGGATTACAGCATCTCCTTCAGGGGAATAAAGTGGTAACAGGATAGCTCGTGTAGAAAACTTAGCAAAATGTATATAATAAGTGCTAAATAATGGCGTTCTGGTGGTGTAATCTATTGAGAGTTGCCTTGCCAGCCCCAAAGGTCACACACACTTCTCTGCCAGTGGTTCTAAGGCAAAACAATGGGCAATATCCTCTTATGTGATTTATAGCCTTGAAAACTCACTGGAGGGCCAACTATCAGTCTATTCTGACTCAACAGAGTTTGTAAATTGACAGTTTAAGGGATAATTATTGTTTGTAAAAGTAATATTTATTGGTTACCTATAGTGGGCTCGATGCTTCAAGTCAGCAGTATTATGATTCTGATGACCATTCATCGTCAATGCCATTCAGTTGGAACCAACCCATGGCTGGTCTTCCAGTGGTTTTCCTAGGCCATAAATCATGAGGGAGGAAATTGTCCATCTTTCTGCAGTGGAATTGCTAGTGAATTTGAGCCACCAGAAAGGCACTGCATTTGGGTTACTCCATCTGGACAAAGTTCCAGAGCTCCCAGTCCTATGGTAGTGTATGTATGTTGCTGCTTTGTGCCATAGAGTCAGAACAACTCGTAATTGAACCTGCAGTAAGTTTTCAGAGGCTGTAAATGGTACAGTAGGAGATTGCTCATCTTTCTTCTTTGGAGCAGTTGGTAGATTTGAACTACCTGCCTTTTGGTTGGCGGTGCAACTTCTTACCACCAGACTACCAGAGTTGCCTAGTATATATCATTAGCACCGAACTAAGACTGAAGCATCAGTGAAATAGTTTGTTTCTGAATCCTGCCTCTAATTTCAGTTTGGGACCCACTCTTGAACCTGAGGAAGTTGTAAGCAAACTGATGAATGGGATCCTGACTGAGAAGAAGATGATTTTTGTTCCATTCTCTATAAGCATCTTAACAATACTGGAAAGGTAAGTACCAATAGTAAAAGGTAAGTTAACATTAGACATTAAAATATATGTAAAAAATCTTGTATTTAAAAGCAAGTTTTGTAGTTGATTAAGGTAATGGAGTAAATGAAATTATTGTAATAAATTTAAAAATATAATTTTTATACGATTGGTGCTAATTAATTAGGTTTGGTATAACTTTGAAGGTAAATTAATGGAAGTATTTGTATAAGTTTTAAAAATTATTATTATTTAATTATAATAAAATACACATACTAGAATATTTGAGAGCAAAACAACTTCCATATTTGCAATTCCTTTTCACAATTTTCTACATGTTTATTTTTAAAAGAATGAAATTTACATATTTCTGGAAGCGTCTGTCTTATAATAAATGATTATTTACTAGAACTATAGGACAATATAACACTGGAGGGAACCACAGTTATGTTTTCATTTGCATGTACAAAAGATGATTCTTGCATTTTGTTTTATGTAAAATCATACTGAAGTGTGTTGTTGTTATTGTTGTTGTTTTGTACATCAAGTTGGAACCAATTCGTAGCTAACCTTCTGGTGAGTTTTCAGAGGCAGTTAATCACATAGGAGAAGTTTTTCCATTCTTCTTCCACAGAGCAGCTAGTGGACTCAAACTGCATGCCTTCAGAACTGCAGCAGGTTTTCAGAGGCAATCATTTCTAAATAATCTTTTGTCTTTTTAATGATTGTGGACACTTAAAATGTTGTCACAGTTAATTGCCTCAGCATCACCTGGGACTGTTATTTACAGTTTCAGACTTTTGGCCTCCCTCACTCCATTGTTCCTAAATTAGAATCTACAGTTCCATAAAATCCCCACATGGCTCGCATGCATATGAAAATCTGAGAAGCACTTTTTAGAGCTATAGATCTCATACTCAGTGCACATTGAAAATACTGGAGAATTTTAAAGAATGCTGGTTTCTGGAAACTATTGTCCGAAATTCTGATTGAATTGCTGTAGCCTGAACTTGGAGAGATGTAACAGATCTGGAGCGGATTCTAATACACACATAAAAATGCAGAGCACTTATTTAAAGAATTCCTTTCCAGAAGCCAAGGAGCTCTGTTGGTATAGTGATTAAATGGCTAACAAAAGTCAGCTGTTTGTACCTGCCAGTCACTCTGGGAACAAGACGTGGCAGTCTGTTTCTGTAGATTTACAGCTTTGGAGGCCTTATGAGGCAGTTCTATGAGGCAGTTCTACTCTGTCCTATAATGTTGCTATGAGTTGGAAGTGATTTGATGGAATTGGTACTCCATAATCCACTAACTGTTACTTACCTGGGAAAGCTATATGACAATGAATTTCACTAGATCATCAGAGGGGAAGTGAAGGAAAGTCTTGGGACAGCTAAGAGAAAACTTGCTACCCATCTTGAGAACCAGAGTTTTCCAACTTTGTTGAGGAACAGAATCATTTGAGAAGGCTTTTGGATATCACCTCTGTTGTTGTGCGTCATAATGTTGGAACCCACCCATAGCTGACCCTCAAGCAGGTTTTTCAGAGGCAGCTACATTGGAAGAGATTGCTTATCCTTCCCTGGCTGGTGACCTCAAACCATGTGTCTTCAGGATTGCAGTGCAGCTTCTTGCCTCTAGGCCACCAGAGCTCCTAGAGATTTAAATAAAAAATATTTGACCTAGGACCCAGAAATCTGATTTTACTAGGGAACTGTTCCCCCATAATTATTCCAGATATGATACTTGAAGAATTACTGCCTCAGGGACTGAAATAAAGTCAAGAGATCAAATGTCCAAATGACATATGTCGGACTTTTTATACTCCCTTCTAGGAGAATCTGTGGTTGGATGTATCTTTACATTAAGGTAGTTAAGCACAAGTGTTGAAGTGCTTAGCACTGTGTTTATCACATTATATCATCACCGTATCCACCACACTTTGAAGAAGGACTAACATGAACCACTGCCAATATGTTTGTTGATTAAATATTTCCTAGCCCTGTCACAAAGAGATTCAGTGTTACTGTGGAATCAGATGAAGCTGTCTTTGGATGACATGCTGCTAACAACAACAACACGGATGAGTTATTTAACCCCTTTGAAGTTTAGTAACATGGAGACAACATTTATACTTGATAATTCTGTGAAGAAAAAAAAAATAAGCTAATGTGTTTAAAATAATTCACAGAAAGTATTCAATAAATGTTTTATACTAATATTTATTATTATTATTAATGATTATTATTGTAACAGTTAAGCGCTCAGACCTAACCTAAAGCTTGAGTGTACATTGAAATGTACATTTGAAGTGTACATTGAAATGTCACAGAAGGCAATCCTGGCTGTCTTTTGAAAGATCACAGCCATTTTAAACCCTCTATCAGTTCTCCTCTGCTGTGCTGGACTCACCATGAGTTGCAATAATTTTATCATCATCATAATTATTATTATTATTATTGCTGTTTTTGTTGCCTTGATTTTTCCTCTGCTGTGAGAAGTTGGTGCTTCACTTCCAATCCTTTTTTAAAGTTTTCTAGGCAAATCTCTATATACAGTTACACTAACTTATGTATTTTCTCATATAATGTGGCAAGTTATATTATTCTTAAATATAGGGACAGTAAAAGAAAGATTAGACCTCGTATTAGGAATTGAATTGTATCCTCCAGAAATATGTGTTAAATTAACATTTGTGCCCATGGTTATAATTCCTTTTGGGAATGGAATGTTTTTGTAATGTCCTGTTCAGGACATCTTGTTAATGTTTTCCCTTTACAAATGAGGGATTTTAACACAAAGGTTAAATAATTGTTCAGTATTATACCCAAAACCAAGTGTGTATTTTCATTTTAATTTAGTCATTCTCCAAGTTTTGGTGACCTAGAGGTAAACTATGCTGCAATCCCAAAAGCACAAGGTTTGAACCCACCAGCTGCTCTACAGGAGAAGGATGAGCAATCTCCCTGCATACAGTTAACTGCCTTTAAAAACCTGCTAAAGGGTCAGCTATGAGTTGGTTCTGAGTTGACTGCACACAACAGTCTCATTCAAAGACATTTTAATGATGTCTTCCCTTAAAAAGTGTAAAGTTAGCTTTTATTCTCACTTCATTTTTCTATGTCAGTTTTCCTAAAAGTCAGGTCAGCTACTCAGTTCCAGACGCTTCCTTTCTTAGGTTGTTTGGGAAATATGAGAAGGCATTTGTTATTTTTTTTAAATTGCTGTAAGAACTATATTTATTTTAAAAATGAAATATTTCAGATCATTACTACACTAAAGAAAGGTTAATCTTCCTTCTGTAGAAGAAGTAGATTTAATGGGACAGAATAGCACAGTACTCAGAGCTGAAAGTTTTTACCAATTGAGGATGACTACGTACAAGATACAGAGCTCTGGAGGCCTCGTGGCAAGAAACTGTGCTGCAATCCTGAAGGCACATGGTTTTAATCTACCAGTGCTCCGTGTGAGAAAGATGGGCAGTCTCCTACTGTATGATTAGCTGCCTCTGAAAACCAACCAGAGGGTCAGCTATGCGTTAGTCTCAACTCGATGGTATCCAACAACGACAACAATCATATGATACTTTAAACATAAATACTTAAAAAAGAAAGTATTTTACAAATATACTCAATATTAATTTTCTAATTATTTTCTTTGTTTCTTTTTAGGATACTTCCTGAGCGTTTTATGAAAATTTTAAGAAAAAAGATCAATGTTCAGTTTGATGCCGTTATTGGATATAAAGGACATTAAGTTCCTGAGTTTCTTGAAACTAGATTGGTGCCAGGTTTTTTAATTGATTTCACCTAATGTTGATCAGAATCATAATATTTGATGGACCTTTTCTTAACTCCTCTTTTTCTTTCAATATCATCTCTTGTGGATCCAGCAGTTGTCACTCACTGCCACTTGTTCTTTGGCTGAAAAGCTGTTTTCATGTGACACAAGAGAGAAGAAATACCTCGGAAGTCAACTTTATAGAAAATAGCAAAGGAAAACAATCTTTGCTTCATTTTGTGACTCATCTGAAAGCTTTGCATAACTTGGGCTGTAATTGTTTAAGAAATCATTGTATTTCTAATTATACTTAAATATAATTTTATGTAATCCATATTTCCTTTTCTATTCTATTGACTGTATTTTTTGCAGACAACACACACAGACACAGATGTAACAGGCAGAAATGATAAAGTTATGCAGTACATATATACACACTGAACATTTCTTTTGATATCTAATCATTAACTTCTGCCTCATTTATCTTCATTCAAAGGCAAAAAATAATTTTGTTTGATCATATTTGTATCATATATGTAGAAACTATATCAAGAAGTCATGAATCAAGTAGCACCTGGTAATCCAAAGTTAAAATAATCAAACAGTTTAAACTAATCAAAAAATAGTTGAAACAGCATTTACTCTGGGATGCCATTACCTCTCTGTTCCCTGATGGATACCTCACATTTTAAGACCAAGCATTTCAGCACAAGGAAACATGAGATGGACCAACACAGCAAGTATGGAAACATCATTGGAATTTGAAACAGAGAATCAGGAGGTTTTACACATAAATGCAACAATAATAAATGGATGAAATTGAAACTTTTTGTGTTTCTATCTTTTTGTCACTAACAGAGCATGGTCTTAAAATCTTCACATTTAAGGAGAACAAATGATATCAACAATGATCTCCTTCCTTAATGTATGGAATTTTCTTGGTTGTATGGCAGAGTGAGATGGGCCTCTAAGATCAGACCTATAATTTGGCTTTAGTAGGTTTCTTAAATTTCCATTAAGGAATAGTATTTCCAACACTATAGCAGACATACTAGAAACTCTGGTTACATAGTATGTTACCTGCTGAACTGCTAACCAAAACATTAGGAGTTCAAATCCACCAACCACTGTGTGGGGAAAAGATGGGCAATCTCCTTCCTTAAAGATTTACAGCCACAAGGGAGCTCTGGTGGTATAGTCCATAGTGTGTTGCACTGCTAACCAAAGAGTTACAGACACAGAAACCTGATGGCTATGAATTGGAATTGACTCTACAGCAGTGTTTCCTATCACATAAATTAAACATAGTGAGTATCTTTTGTCTTTATATTAGAAAGTTCATAATCAGGAAACAAAACCAGACTCTTAAACAGCCTCTGCAAGAAATCTATTCTTTTTTTCTGTTTGTGTGTTTTTATGAGGTTTTTTTAGTGATAAATGTTTTTTCAAGAAGAAATCTATTCTTAACAAATTTTAGAGTGAAAAATTTTGATCAGTTTTTTAATTATTGTAATTTTAGCAAAAGTTTACAGGAAAATTGCAGTTTCATTTATTCATTGTTGCATATTTTCCTCCCTACCCCCCCCCCAGTTGACTCTTCAGTATTGCATAATTTTCTCCCTTTCCCCTACACTCCTCCCCCAGTCCCTTTCATATGCATCTTGTTCTGGACTGTTGTCATACAAATAAGTGTTCACTATTTATCCTCTCTAAGTTTCCTCCCAACCCTTATATTAGTCTTGTTTTATAACAATGGTGTTATGCAGTATTTGTCCTTTTGTGATTGAAATATTTCACTCAGCTCAATGTCCTCCAGAGTCACCCAAGTTGTGTAATATTTTATGAGTTCCTTATTTTTCAGTGCTGTGTAGTATTCCATTGTGTGACTATTTCAAAGTTTTTCTATCCATCAGTTTGTTGGGCATTTGGGTTGCTTCGATCTCTTTGCTCTTGTGACTAATGCAGCAATAAACATGAGTGTACATATATCTGAGTAGCAGATCTGGGTTTTTGTAGGGTATATTCCTGGTAGTGGAACTGCTGGGTCAAATGGTATTTCTAATTCCAACATTTTGTGAAAGCTCCAAATTGCCAAATTGACTAAAATGGTTATACCATTTTATACTCTCACCAGCAGTTAATGAGGGTTCCAATCTCTCCATGACCTCACCAGCATTGTTTGTTGCTCCATTGAACATTGCTATTCTTACTGGGCTGAGATGATATCTCATGGTTGTTTTGATTTGCCTCTTTCTGAGAGGTAGGGAATTTGAACATTTCTTCATGTGTTTGTTTACCATCTGAATATCTTCTTCAGTGAAGTGTCTATTTTTAATACCCTATGCCTATTTTATGAGTGGGATGTTCACATTTTTCTTGTTGACGTGCTGGGGTATTCTATAAAATTTAGATATTAATCCCTATCAGATATGTCATCACTAATATTTCCCCCAGTGTGTGCATTTCCTTTTAACCCTTTTGGAGAAGTTTTTTTGCTGTGCATCAGGATTTGATTCTTAGAAGGTCCAATTAATCTATGTTATTCTCTCCTGGTTGTACGTTTTTCAGGATGCTTGGAAGACTGTTTATGTTATGAATTAGGGCTTCAAGAGTTATTCCAGGCTTTTCTCTCATGAAGCTTACTTGGTTTTAGTCCTAGGTCCTTGATCCACTTTGAGTTGTTTTTTGTGTATGATGTGAGGTGTGGGTTTTCCGCAGATCATTTTCCAATTTTGCCAACACCGCTTGTTAAAGAGGCTTTCATTTCCCCACTTAACTGATATCATCTCCTTATCAAAAGTCAATTGACCATAGGTAGATGAGCTGATTTCTGGGTTCTGTATTCTATTCCACTGATCTATGTGTCTGTCACTGTACCAATACCATGGTGTCTGGACCACCACGGCTGTGTAGTGGAATTTGAGATTGGGAAGTGAGATGCCTCCGACTTTGTTTCTCTTTTTCAGGAGTGCTTTCCTTATTTGGGATCTCTTTTCATTACAGATGAAATTGGGAATTGCCATTTCCATCTCATTGAAGAATGGAATTTGTATTTGTACGGGATTGCCTTGAACTTCTAGATTGCCTTTGGTGTAATTGTCATTTTCATAATATTGAGTCTTGCTATCCTCACTTACTTTGGGCACATGGCCAGGAGAGATCGGTCCTTGGAGAAGGACATCATGCTCAGAAGGGTGGATGGACAGCACAGAAAAGAAAGATCCAAGATGAGATGTATTGATACAGTGACTGGGCAATGGGGGTTTGTGTGTCAGAATTAGTGAGACTGGGTCAGGACAGGGAAGGGTTCAGAGCTACAGTGCATAGGGTCATTATGCATCACAGGTGACTCAACAGCACATAACAATAATAATATATTATGATAAGTTTGGAAGTAGGAGTGGCATCCACTTCCTAAACAACATGCCTCTGGAAACTATGAACTTTAATAAATGTCAATAGTTGTAGAGGGTCTTCAGGCCTTTTGTTCATAGGGTCGCTATGAGTTGTGCTTGACTGGAAGGCAATCAACAACAACAATATCCAAGAGCATAGTATATTCTTCCTTTTCTCCAGGCCTCTTTTTTTGTTTCTTGTAGTGATGTTTTGTAATTTACTTTAAATAGGTCTTTTGTGTTTCTAGTTAGATTTACTCCCAAGTATTTAATCTTGTAATTAGCTATTGTGATGGGAATTGTTTTTCTTTCTTATCTCCATTTCAGTATTCTCTTTGTCACTGAAGAGAAAGCCAGTTGACTTCTGTATGTTCATCTTGTATCCTGCCATTTTGCTGAATTGGTCAACTATGTTCAGTAGTTTTCTTGCTGAGTCTTTAGGGTTTTTTAAGTATACTATTAAATCATTTGCATACAGAAATGATTTGACCTCCTCTTTGCCAATTTGGATACCTTATTTCCTTCTCTTGTCTTAATGTTATCACTAAGATTTCTAATACAATATTGAATAGAAGAGGTGATAATCCTTGCTTAGTTTGTATATATACTTTTTACTATGTTGAGGAAATTCCCCTCTATTCCTATTTTGTTGAATGTTTAATCAGGAAAGTGTTGGGGTTTGTCAAAGGCCTTTTCTGCATCAATCGATAGGATCATGTGGTTCTTGTTTTTTTTTGCTTGGAAGCTATGCTACCAAGCCAAAGGTGGGTGATTTTCCTCTGTGGCCCTTGGCCAGGTTCAAATTGTCTTCCTGTCAAACATTCTTCTTTCTAGGTGGTATAGCACTGGTCTGTGTGTTGCTGTACAGAGGTAACTTGTGGTCGCTGTGATGCTGAAGACTGTGACAGTGATGTGCCAATCGTGGTAACGGGTACCCATGGTGGACAGTGTTGGCTGGAGCTTCCCGACTAAATCAAGCCTGGAAGCAGGAGCGGCATCCACTTCTGAAATGACTTGCCTCCGGAAACTCTATGTACGAACAGTGCTCAGGCCATTCGTTCATAGGGTCGCTATGAGTCGTCTACGACTCGACGCCATCAAACAACAACAACCACAACGTGATTAATTACACAGATTGTTGTTATTGTTATTATTATTATGAACCATCCTTGTGTACTTATTATGAATCCCACTTGGTCAGATGATTTTTTTTAATGTTCTGTTGGCCAGGATTTTATTGAGGAGTTTTGCATATATGTTCATGAGAGATATTGGTCTGTATTTATTTATTTATTTTTATTTTAGTGATATTTTTACTTGACTTTGATATCAAGGATATGTTTGCTTCATAGAATGGGTCTGAGAGAATTCTATCTTTTTCTATTTTCTGGATCCTTTATGTAGAATTGGTGACAGTTCTTCTCTGTTGTTTGATAAAATTCACTGGTGAAAACATTAGTCTTGGGTCTTCTTTTGTATTGGGTCCATTCATGTGTTCTACTTAGGTCTCTGTCAGTTTTGGTAGGTTGTGGGTTTCTAAGTATTTGTCCATTTACTGTGGGTTTTCATATTTGAGTATAGTTTTTCATAATATTCCATTTTTAACCTTTTTCTTGTATTGGTTCTGTTGTGTGGCCTTGCCCCTTTCATCTCTTACTCATGTTATTTGTGTCTTTCATTTCCTTTGTTACATTTGCTAGTGGTTTGTTTATTTTATTTACCTTTTTGAAGAACCAATTATTGGTCCTGTTGATAGTTTCAGTCGTTTTTCTGTTTTTATTTTTGCCCTCAATTTTATAAACTCATTTTTTTAGAGCGTGTCAAATTTTCTTAATATTATTTTCCAACTTGTTGGAGATGTTGGGTAAAGAATCAATTATCATTTTTCCCTCCCTTTTGATGTGTTTATTATTGATATAAATTGACCTCTAATTACTGCTTTGGCTTTTTCACAGAGGTTTTGGTAAGTTGTGTTTTCATTGTCATTTGTTTCAAGAAACTTTTTAATCTCATCTTCTAATTCTTCTATTGCACACTCATGTTCAAGCAAGGTGTTATTCAGCTTACAAATGTATGGGGGGCAGGGTTCTACTTTATCCTGTTGTTATTAATTTCTAATATTATAGCATTGTGGTCTTAGAAGATGCTTTGTATTATTTTTTTTTTAAACTTATTGGTGCTTGCTTTGTGACCTAGAATGTCATCTATTCCGGTGAATGTTCCATGCAAATTGTAGAAGAAGCTATACTGCACTTTTTTGGGGTGTGTTAGCCTGTATGTATCTATGTGCTCAAGTTGATTATTGAATAGTTTAATTCTTCAGCATTTTTATTGAGTTTCTTTCTGGTAGTTCTATCTTTTTTTGAGAGAGGTATATTGAAGTCTCCTGCAAGAGCCTGTGGTGATGAAGGAAGAAGTTAAAGCTGCTCTGAAAGAATTGGCAAAAAAAAAATGCCCCAGAAATTGATGGAATACGAATTGACATATTTCAACAAACAGATGCTTCCCTCATCAAATTGTGCCAAGAAATCTGGAGGACAACCATGTGGCCAACTGTTTGGAAGTGATCCATATTTGTTCCCATTCCAAAGAAAGGTGACCTGACAGAGCACGGAAATTGTCGAACAATATTATTAATATCAAATGCAAGCAAGATTCTGCTGAAAATGATCCAAAAATTACTAGAATAGTACATCAACAGAGAACTGCCTGAAGTGCAGGCCAGGTTTAAAAGAAGCCATTGTGCTAGGGATATTACAGCTAATGTCAGATGTATCTTGGCTGAAAGCAGAGGGTACCAGAGGAATGTCTGTCTGTCTTTTATTTACTATACAAAGACATTTAACTGTGTGGATCACAACAAACTGTGGCTAAATATGAGAAGAATGGGAATCCCAGAACATTTGATTGTGCTTATGGGAAACCTATTCTTGGAGCAGGAGGCAGTCATCAGAAAAGAGCAAGAAAACACTGCATGGTTCAAAATCATGAAGAGTTTATGCCAGGGATGTGTCCTATCTCCATACTTTTTCAGTCTATGGAGAACAGATCATCAGAGAGGCTGAGTTCTATGAGTACAAGTGTGATCTCAGGATTGGAAAAAGACTCATCAATAATCTGCATTATGCAGGTGACACAACCCTGCTTGCTTAAACTGAGGAGGATCTGAAGTGCTTGTTGCCGAAGGTCAAGGACTGCAGCCTTCAATATGGATTGAAGCTCAACATCAAGAAAACAAAGATTCTCACGACTGGGCTGATTTGCATCATTATATTAGACAGTAAAGAGATAGAGATTGTTAACAGCTTTAGTTTGCTTGGGTCCATAATCAACACACTTGGTACCAGCAGCCAGGAAATTAAAAGGTTAATTTCACTGGGAAAACTGCTATCAGAGACATCTCCAAAGTACTGAAGAGCAATGATGTCAGTCTGGAGACTAAGGTGTACCAGAGGCAGGCCATGATCTTTGCAATTACTTGCTATGCTTCAGAGAGCTGGACAATAACTAGGGAGGACAGAAGAAGAATTGATGCCTTTGAGCTGTGGTGGTGGAGAAGAGTGTTGAATATATCATGGACTGCTAGGAGAAGAAACATGTTTGTCCTAGAGAGGTGAGACCAGGCTGCTCCTTGGAGAAGCTTCATCTGACATACTTTGGACATGTTGCAAGGTGGAACCAGCCCTTGGAGAGAGATATCATGTTTGGGAGGGTGGAGGGACATCACCAGAGAGGAAGACCCTTGATGAGATGGATTGATTCAGTGACTGGGGTAATGAGGGTAGATGTGTTAGAGATAATAAGTTTGGCACAGGATAGAACAGGGTTTAGGGCTCTTGTACATGGGGTCACTATGAGTCACAGGCGACTTGACGGTACATAACAATAACAACAACAAAACATCCTTTAGTGCATAGATATTTCTTATGGTTATGTTCTCTTGTTCTACAGACCCTTTAAGCATTATATAGTGACCTTCCTTGTCCTTTGTGATGTTTTTTACCATGAAATCTATTTTATCAGAGATTAATATTGCTAGGCTTGCTTTTTTCTGGTTGCCATTTGCTTGGTATATTTTTTCCACCCTTTTCTTTTTTAGTCTTTATCTTCATTTTTCAGATGTGTCTTTTGTAGACAGCATATTATGAGTTTTGTTGTTGTGTGTTTTTTTAAATCTAGTCTGCTACTCTTTTTCTCTTCACTGATGCATTTAAACCATGCACATTCAGTCTAATTATTGAGATGCAAAGTTTTATTCCTGTAATTTTCTTGGGTTCTTTTTAGTGTCGTTGCTGGTTACTTTGTTCCATCCTGCTTTCTGTAGCATCTCTGTAAGGATTTCCCTCAGTATTTCTTGCAATGGTGGTTTTGTTTTTACAAACTTCCTTAGGTTGTACTTTTCTGAGAATAACTTCATCTCTCCATCAGTTTTGCTGGGTACAGAATTCTTGGTTGACAGTTGTATTTCTTTGAGTGCTTGATATAGGTAATTCCTCTGTCTTCTTGCTCACATGGTTTCTTCTGAGAAGTAGGCACTTAATCTTAATTGCTTTCCCTTATGGGTTACTCTTTTGTTTCTTCCTATTTGACTATGATATGTCTTGGTGTTTTTCTTTTGGGATGTATTCTTTGTGGAGTTCTCTTTGTTTTTTTGTATATATATATACTATACAAAATAATAATTATATTATAATAATATAATGAATAGAATAGAAAGAATAGATAATAATAATATATATATTCTCTTATTCTTCATTATGACTGGAAAAGTTTCTTCTCGGAATTCTCCCACAACTTTCTAGGTGCACTTTCTTGCTTCTTCCTGTTCTGGGATTCTCATTAATTGCATGTTATTCCTCTTGGTGGATCTCACATTATTCTTAAGCTTTCTTCTTTTTTTCTTCCTTTTTGATTCAGCTTTTTGTTCTAGAACATCAGTGCTGAGAATTCTCTCTTATATTTTGCTGGTTCTGTTTCATCTCTTCACCTCTTCTCATATGTCCCTCCAACGTGTTAACATCATCTCAAACATGGGTCCTCATATTCTGGATTGTGACTTCCTTCTTCTTTTTCCAGGGCCTCATTTATATATCCGCATTGTCTTGTGTTGGTTTGTTTTACATTCCTCTTGGCTTTTGCTTGCAGAGTCCTGTAAATTCTTCGAGTTTATCTTTCATTCATTGAAAATAGCCAATTATTCTTTTATAATTCTGTGTGAGAAAGTTCCATTCAACTTTCTGTCTTCAGGAAATTAATTGATACTGTGTTTTGATCATTTTTCTGAGGTGCCATGTTGTTTTGGTTTTGTATAGAGTTTTGTAGGTAGTCTGCTTCTTCTGTGTCATTGCTGTACAGGTAGAGCTTTTCATGCTTGGGGCCTTGGCAGGTCCTTGTTTTGATAACTTTGGCTCAGGAGCTCACTGCTTCAGAGTAGGGAAGGGCAGCTCACCCTACTTGAATTTCCCTCTTATCTTTTGACTGTAGGGAAGACTTGCTTCAGTTCAGGAGCTCAGTATACTAGTAGGGAAGAGAAGGGAAAGACAACTCACACTGCCTTTATTTCTTCCTCTCTGGTCCTGTGGCAAAATTAGCTGAGACTGGGGGGTGAGCTGCTTCTGTTCCTTTCTCTCTGGTCCTGCAGCTAAGTTCTCTGGTATGGGTGTGAATGGCTTATTGTTTTCTGGTTGCAGCCCTCTCTCCTGAAGTTTGTTATCTTCCTTGGTCTATGGAGTGGTACAGCCAGATTCCATGACTCTCTTTAGCACTCTGAAGGAAAGACTTTGTCTCTGAACCTTCTGCTCCAGGACTGTGTTCTGATAACTGCTGGCAGCTGGAGGCTTTGAGTTAGATTGTACAGCTAGCACAGCAGGATAATGTCCCAAATGAAAGCAATGCCTTATCTAGATCCCAAATGTTGATGCTATCCTCCCCTTGGTCCAAGGGCCCACCGGTAGGTGGGGTCCAAATTCTGCAGCTCAAGTACTGGCTCTGGGAGGGGCTAGCAATAGTGAGGTGGTTTTCATGAAGGAAATGGCTTCGTCTGTAGAGATGGCCGTGAATTAGCAACCTCCTTGACCAGGCAACTGCTGCAGCTTGATCTATTTTCCAAGCAGAAACTACTTAATAAAAACCTCCCTCTTTCACATCAACTATCATCTTCCAACAATCACAAATATATTTGCTTTTAGGTTACATATTTTTACTTGATTGATATAAATACATTGCCTTTGAATTATTACTTAAACTTTTCGCCATAAAGCAGCTATACTCTAGTATATTAGGATTATTTGGGACGGTATCATGAAGTTGGAACCAACTCAAAGCTGACCCTCCAGTGGATTTTCAAACAGTAAATTGCCCAATAGAAAGTTGGGCACTCTCTACCGATGTGAATTATTGTCTTCTAAAAACCCACTGGAGGGTCAGCTGTGAGTCAGTTCTGACTCTACAACAATGAGGAAGAGAGAGAATATATTCACTATTTACTATCAATAATTATTCTGATACTTATGGATATAGTCTGGTCTCTTACCTAAACTCCAGACACATTTCCAACTGTCTTCCTGATATTTCCATGTGCATGATCAACAGATATTTCAAGCCAGATGATGATAAGACTAATTGCTACTAATGTTCTCTCAAACCTACACTAACACACATTTTTTTTATAACTTCTCATGTGGTAAAAGAAATTTATATAATCATTGATTCCTCTCTTATTCTTCACATCCATTGCAATACACTTCTGTTTGCTCTACCTTGAAGATATATATGTCCAGGATTTGTTTAACTTTACCTTAGTCCCAGAGCTACAGACAGCTGGAAGAACCATGAACGAATTGACCTGAAATAACCTTTAAGCCTTAAACCAAACTCTACCACCCTAAGTCATCATTAAACCAAATAATAGTTTCACTTAAGTAGAAAGGAATGGCTGCCTCGAGCATGGTGTGCTTTTTTGTCTGTTTGCTTGCTTCTGGTTGATTCCACATGGTTTTGAGCATGGTGCTCTTTTAAAAAACTATCTATTAGAGATCAGATTGACAACACCTGGAAAATTTTGGTCAGAAGCACTGGGAGCTGGCCGTCAATGTATCAATCTCTCATTTCCTTTGGTTAACAGCCCAACTCCCTACAGCACCAGAATTTCAACAAGAAAGGGATCATTCTGAAAAGAACCCTTTGAAGAAGGTAGGCACCACATTATCCAAGAAGAAAATATTGAGTTGATATATGTTTTTCTATGAGTATTTACAATAACCACCAAAATTTGGCTGAAGATTTCTATGATCTGTAAGTTTGATTCTTTGGATTGGCACTAGCTTTCTAAAGCTTCAAGGAGGGCATTGTGTATTCTTTTAAGGAGTATCTCATTCACCTACAGCCATCAGGTTGGAACGAACTCCTAGCTGACCACACAGCGAGTTCTTGGAATCTGTAAATTGCACAGAAGGAGACTGCCTCTCCTTCTCTGTCAGAGCTTCACAGCCTTTGGGTTTACAGCACAGCTCCCTATGGACTATGCCACCAGAGCTCCCTACAGATTTCTTAGAACAGCTTTATCAGAATGACAATACACAGAAACCTTGATCATGAACTAATGAGCTCCTTCAAGAAAGAAAACCAAACTATTTTAAGAGATTAATCCACAAACTTCTATTTATCAGATTACTATAGTTTGCCTAAATAAAATAGTGTGTATAAATTCCATAATGTTCTCATTTTATGATTGCCAAAGAAGTGTCAAGTTAGTGTTGATCTTTTCTTCACCATAATAGTTATTCTAGACACCATAATCAATCTGTACACGGAACATTTAAGAACCTTGACTCTCTGAAGAAGCATGTGGAATCAGGATAAGAGGACGACTTTTCAACAACCTGCATTATGCAGATGATACAACCTTGCTTGCTGAAAGTGAGAAGGAGCACTTGCTGTGGAAGGATAACAGAACAAACAACTGATGCCTTTGAGCTGTAGTGTTGGAGAAGAGTAGTGAATATCCCATGGATTGCCAAAAGAACAAACAGATATCACTTGTGTTCCTTTATTTTTCTTAAGAGTTTTCTGAGCCCTATTATTTCAGAAGTGGATGGCCAATCCTTCCTATACTCTCTCAATCTGGGTGCTCTACCAAAACTTGTATACCAGGGGTGACCTCTGTGGCATTTGACACACCAGTGGAACATTGACACAGCTTTCAGTATCACCGTAACCCACAAGTACAAAGTTCAGATCTGTTGTTCATCAAGTTGCAGTGAGTTGTACTCAGTGGCACCTAACAACAACAATTTGGTACCACAAATTCCTTTAAATCCAGCTTGAACTTCTTCTGACTTCTTGGATAATACAGAATTATCATTTCAGTTATAAAAGATCCCATGCACATTTAAAACTATTGTTGGGATGGAAAATAATAGTGTATTAATTTATATGATATAATTTCATGAGTCTGGCCCACTCTGAGCAAGCTGAATACTGGAGCTACAGGCATTCAAGCTGAAAATCAATTCCTGATATTGAAGCCCAGCAGAAAATCTGATCTAAACCACACATACCTTCTAAACAGCTTTGTGTAAACATCACTACAAACCTCTAGGCAGAATGATTTGTACACCCAGTCTTTATATATAAATACACTCAGGGTTCAGATTTCCAAACTTAAAAAAAAAAAAAAATCAATTGTCCTATCTCAAAGGTAATGTGGCAGAATGTAGGTCAGGGTTGCTCAATCTCAGTGCCATTGGCAAGGCTGGCTGGATAATTCTCTCAATGCACAAGACTGCCCTGAGCATTGTGAGGTGTTTATTAGCTTCCCTATCCCCTATCCACCACATGACAGTAGCATGCCCTTAGTTGTGACAAACTAAAATGTCTCCTTGGTAAATAATCCATGGGGCTGGGGCCAAGGACAAGGACCAAAGTGCCTCTAGTTACAAACAAGAAAGACGGAAACCAACACCAAAGAGGAAACAAAAGTCACTAATCTACAGAACTAAATGTCCACATGAACCACAACCTCACAGATTCGAGAATGGAAGAACGAGAGGGTGTTCAGCTACCACTACTGGCTGATTAGGGACACAGAAGGTAGTCTGGCACAAAAGAGGAGGGAAAACTAAAATAGGCCAGAGTTACTGGGCCAGAAGAGATTCATGACATTTGCCCCAAGATTAACCTTTAAACTTGGAATAGAAGCTATCTCACAGGTGTCCTGTTAGCCAAATAGATTGACTCATGGAATAGATAGTACCACCTGTGAATACTGTGTTCCTTTAAATAATCGTCAATAGGAGAACAGGTAGTCAATATCCACAAGCAAAGACAAGACAGTGGAAAAGGATAGGGAAGCTAGATTAATGGAAACAAAACCAGATGGAAATAATGAGAATGCTGACATGTTGCAAAAAAAAAAAATGTAATCAATATTATGAACAACATGTATAGGAATTGATAAAAATAACCTAATTTACTGTGAAAACTTTCACCAAAATACAATAAAACAAAAAAGAATAAAGATTGTTTTTAAAGTCCTCCCAGTTAATTATTTTCAATGCTTCTATTCCTAAAATGATTGTTAAATATAGATGTGACAGACTTGATCATATTTTGGTTCTCATGGCCTTCTTTTAATTTAATTTCAGTTTGAACGTCTTATTTTGTGCCTACACGTCTCCTAAGACTCATAGCGACCCTCTGTACAACAGCTCTGAAGCCTGCCCTATCCTAAGCAAGTCTAACTTCGACACACCTACCCCCGTTGCCACAGTTACTGTATCAATCTATTTAATCTGGGGTCTTCCTCACCTGTACTGTCTCTCCACCCTTCTGATAATCATGTCTTTCTCTGAGGACTGATCCCTCCTGGTGCTGGAGAAGAGAACACACCATGGATCACTAAAAGAACAAAAAGGTCTGTATTGGAGAGGGTGAAACCAAGTTTCTCCTTGGAGGCAAGGATTCTGAAGCTCTGTCTCACATATTTTGAGTCGTTTGAACTTACACATGAATAATTGGTAGTCTCATTCATAGTCAGCACCTGGCCTGGTTTTGACTGATGATACTGAGCTTCTCCTGTGATTTCTTCCACCGAGGTAATCAATCTGATTCCTATGCAGTCCCCCCCGGTGAGTTCCATGTGTAATGTCATAGTTTGTATTTTTCATAAAAGGTGTTTTTGATGAATAAATCATTGAACGTACAAAATGATGAGATAAGTTGTAGAATGACAACAAGATGTAATCCATGAAGAAAACAAAAGAAAACACCAAAATGGATGTTAGATGAGAATTAAAATGGCACTAGAATATTGAGAAGCTAAACAAAAGGAAGAGAGCTGAAATAAAAGAGTGGGACAAAACATTTCAAAAGGCACCTCAGGAAGACAAAGCGTACTACAATAACGGAATGTACAGAGACCTAGAATTAGAGAATAAAAAAAAAGGAAGAACTCACTCAATATTTCTCAAGCTGAAAGAACTAAAACATCAAATTCAAGTTTTGAGTTGCAATACTGAAGATTGTTTTTGTCATTGCCATCGAGTTGCCTGCAACTCATAGAGACCCTATGTACAACTCTGAACTGTGCCCTATCCTGAGTCAGTCTCACTGACAATAACACACTTAATCCCATTGTCCCAAGAAAATCTTGAATGTTCCAGGAAACATCAAAGAGGGAGGGATGGGTAAAGGAAATGGGAAAGATCCAGTGTGAAAAACAACATAAATGAACTTTGTAAGTAAACCAGTATAAAAGAAAAATTTTTTTATAAAAAAAAATATGATGGAGGGGATACATAGAATTACTGTACCAAAAAGACTTGCCCTACACTGAAACATTTTAGGAAATAATGTATGATCAAGAGCCAATGGTAATTAAGGAAGAAGTTCAAGCTGCACTGAATGCAAATAAAAAAAATAAGGCCCCAGGAATTGATTGCCTACCGATTGACATGATGCAGTTCTGGTTATACTCATCACTACACTAGGAAATTTGGAGGACAGCTACCTGGCAGACTGACTGGAAGAGACCTATTTGTTTCCATTTCCAAGAAAGGTGATCCAACAGAAAGTGTAAATTATCAAATAATATCCTTAATATCACATGTAAGCAAAACACTTTTGAAGATCATTAAAAAACTGCTAGAACAATACAAAGACAAAGAAGTGCTAGATATTCAAGCTGGAATTAGAAGAGGCCAAAGATATAATTGTTGATGTCAGATGGTTCCTGAATGAAAGCAGGAAATACCAGAAGAAAATCTATTTGTGCTTTATTGACTATGCAAATGCATTTGACTCTGTGGATCATAACAAATTAAGGCTAATGTTGAGAAGAATGGGAATCCCAGAACATTTAATTGTTCTCATGTGAAATTTACACCTAGACCAACAGGCTATTTTGCGAACATAGCAAAGGAAAGCTGCATGTTTTAAATTTAGGGAAGGTGTGTATCAGGATTGTATTCTTTCTCTATTCTTATTTAATCTCTATGCTGAGAAAATTATTGAAGAAGCTGGATTCTATGAAGAAGAATGTAGCATCAGGATTGGAGGAAGAATCATCAATAACGTATGTTGCGCAGATGACACAACCTTGCTTTCTGAGAGTGGGGAAGACTTGAAACATTTGCTACAGAAGGTGAAACACTGCAGCCTGCAATATGAATTGCATCTCAATATCAAGAAAATAAAATTCCTCACCACCGGACTGATAGAAAACATGATAGATGGAGAAAAGATTGAAACTGTCGCCAACACCATCTTGCTTGGATCCACAATTAATATACTTGGTACCAACAGTCAGTAGATCAGGAGACATATCACACTGGGAGAATCTGTAGTTATGGGACTCTCCATATTATTGAGGATAAGTGATGCCATCTTGAGCACTAAATTACCATGGTCTTTTAAGTCACTTGCTATGCATCTGAGAACTAGATAATGAATAGAAATGACAAAAAATAAATTGATGCCCTGGAGTTACGTTGTTAGAGAAGAGTGCTAAAGATCTCACAGACTGCCAAAAGAACAAACAGACACGTCTTGGAGAAGGGGCAGCCAGCATGCTCTTTGGAGGCAAAGATAATAAAGCTTCATCTCACGTATGTAGGGTATGTTGCTAAGAGAAGTTATTCCTTGAAGAGGTACACCATGCTGGGGAAGGTGGAGGAAAGACCTTCCTTCCACCTTCCTTGAAAGAGAGGAAGACCCTCACCCAGATGAATTGACACAGTGACTGCAGCAGTGGCTTTGATTGTGTCAGAGGTTGTGCAGATGGGACAGAATAGGACAGGGTTTGATCCTGTTGTTTGTAGGGTTACTATGAGTCACACTTAACCTGATGGCACCTAACAACAATGAGTTGTTAACTGCTCGAACCAAACTACCTGGGCTTGGATTCTCACTCTACTTACTAGCTATGGGACTTTTGGTGAATTATTTAACTTTCCTATATATTTGTTTCCTTATCTGTTCAGGGTAATTCTTTTCCATCCTCAAGGCTGGTTTTTCAGATGTGAACTATCCGTCCTTTCTTCCAAGGTGTATCTGGGTAGACCTAAACTTCCGAACTGACAGAAACTGAGCATGTCATCTACTTGCAGTACTGAGTACCCTCACTATTACTGTAGGACATGGGACTCATTAACTCATTACCATTGACTTGGCTCTGACACACAGCAACTGTCCATCAGATTTCTGAGGCTGGGCATTTCAATGGATGGACACATCTTCCTCCCACTGTGCTACTGATGGATTAAAACTGCTAGAAAGGTCTAGCCTTTGGACTGACAGTGAATGTTTGATAAATTTAAACAATCACTTAATATTTGTGACTTGCATGAGTTTTTTATAAAAATATTTTATATTGATTTTCTATAAAGTTTATATACATTGTGTTTCACACTGTCCTTCATTCACATGGTGTTTCATACAATCCTTCCCATTCATTATATTTTATAAAATTAATCACCATTAGACTATGCCCCCCCCCCCATTGCCCTGTCTTTCCAGATCCCCACTGGATCTTTCTCATTTCCTTTACCCATTCATCCCTCCATCCATCAAATGGTGTGACCCTTTGATTTATTCCTTGCCTGTCCTTGCCCCTCCGATCATACCCTCCCCCCTCTTAGATCCTCATACACATTTTATTACTTACGCTTCTATTTCTCCAATAATGGTCTTATACAGTATTTGTCCTTATGGGACTGAGTTAGTTCACTCAGCATATTTCTTTCCAGTCCCTCCCAAGTTATGAAATAATCTTTTAAATTATTTCTCCAGAGTGCCACATAGTATCACATTGTGTGAATATGCCACAACTTCTCAGTCCATTGTAGTTGGACATTTGGGCTGTTTTTATTTTTCTTGCAATGGTGAATAACACTGCTATGAAGATAGATGTACAAATCTCTTTTTGTTTTTCAGTTTTAATTTTCTCAGGGTGTATTCCAAGAAGTGAAATAGCTGGGTCATCTGGAATTTCTATGTTCAGCTTTCTGAGAAAACATCAAAACTGCCTTCCAGCGTGGTTATGCCATTTTACAATCCCGCCAACAGTGTATGAGAATTCCTATCTCTCTGTATTCTCTCCAACATTTATTGCTTGCTGTCTTATTAAACTTGACTTGTATGTTTTTGTTGTTGTTTGGTGCCACCCAGTTGAATTTGACTCATAGCAACCCTATGAGTTTAGAGATGTAAAGCCTATACCATCCTGTGTCATCTTCATAATTTCTGACCTACTGGAGTCCATTGCAGCACTCATAATGTCACACCATCTGTTTAAAGATCTTCTTTCTTTAGCTGATCCTCCACCTTTCCAAGCATGATGTTCCTCTACGAAGAATAGGCTCTCCTAATAAAATTATATGAGGTGAAGCTTTGTCATCTTTGTCACCAGGGAGCACTCTGGCTGTACTTCCTACAAGATGTATCTATTTATTCTTTTGCAGTCTGTGAGATATTTAGTACCTTTTCCACCACCACAACTCCAAGGCATCAGTTTTTTCATTGTCCAGCTTTGAAATTCATGAGAAATTATTGAAAAGACCATGGCCTGAATCAGGCAGGCACACCTTAGTTCTCAAACTGGTGTAGTTCTCCTCAATAATTTGGAAAGATCTCTGACTGCAGACTTTCCCAATGAAATACATCTCCTTATCTCCTGACTGCAGGTACCAAGGGTGTTGATTATGGATTCAAAGAAGATTAAGTCATTCACAGTTTCAATCTTTTCTTCATCTATCATAAGGTTGTCTGTCAGTCCAGTGGTGAGAATTTTTGTTTTCTTGATGTTGAGATGTAATCCACTTAGAAGGCTGTACTCTTTGGTCTTCTTCAGTAAGTGCTTAAAGTCCTCACTTTCAGCAAGCAAAGTTGTGTCATCTGCATAATGCAGATTGCTGGTGAATCTTCCTGTGATCCTGATGCCATATTCTACTTCATAGAGTCCAGCTTCTTAGACAAGTTGCTCAGAATGCAGATTGAATAGGTATGGAGAGAGCATACCACCCTGACACACATCTTGCCTGATTTTAAATCATAAGGGAGCTATGATTTGCAGGCGAGTCAATGACACATAACAACAACGTTACCTTTCTCTTTTCTTACAACAGACTCATGATATGGGTATAGGTTTTACAGAAGCACAATTATGTTGTCTGGGATTTTCATTCTTCTCAATGTTAGCCATAATTTCCTTATGATCCACACAATCCAATACATTTGCATAGTCAAGAAAGCACAAATAGACATTCTTCTTGTATTTTTCTGCTTTCACTTAAGATGCATTTAATATCAGCCATAATATCCTTGGTATGACAATAGTAATTTGTGTTTATTAAAGAAAATCTTTGCAATAAATAAATCATTGCCCATGCAAAACTCAATCCTATGATTTCCAGACTCTTTTCTATCACCAGATCTGTACTCTCCAAATACCATTATTTTTTCATTGTTTCCAACTTTTGCATTCCAGCCACCAATTATCATTAACACATCTTGATTGCATGTTTTGTCAATTTTGAACTGCAAATTTGGTAAAAAATTTTCAGTTTCCTCCTTTTTGGCTTTAGCTGTTAGTGCATATATTTAAATGATAGCCGTATGAACAGCTCTTCTTTTTATGTGCATGGATAATATCCTACCACTCATAACGTTGTACTTCAGGATAGAGTTTGAAATTGTCTTTTTAACTGTGAATGCAGTATAATTCTTCTGTTTTTCATTCCCAGGATAGTATAGCATGTGATTATTTAATTCAAAGTCACCAATGCCAATTCATCTCATTTCACTAATGCCTAAAATGTAAATGTTCATTCACTCCATTTTTGACAACTTCTGGTTTTCTTTCATTCTTAACATGCTTATTCCATGTTCTAACTATTAAAAGATGTTTACAACTGTTTCTTCTCATTTTGACTGACTGACTTCCAATTTGGGCTCTACCTCTAATACTGTAACTATTTGTTCCTCTTTTGTTTAAAGGGTTTTTAGAAGCCTACTGTTTCAAAAGTAGATTAGGCCTGCTTCCTAGTCTGTCTTAATCTAGGAGCTCTATTGAAACCTGTCCACAATGAATGACCCTTCTGGCATTTGACACCCAAATAGTAGAGCTTTCAGCATCACACAACCCACATGTTACCCTAGTAAAACAAACTGACAGACAAATGCTGTACTTAGAATATTAAATGATAAGCAAGCAATCATATACACAACTGAGCTATAAAATAATTAGCATATGGAAATCATTCCCCCAGTTTAACATACTGACAGATGAGTGTTGTACCTCTGTACAGCAAATCAGACAAATGAGTATCATGATGTGGGGTCCATCTGGGGTCTGTGTTGACTTTCACAGCAACTTATATTTGCAGCTATTTCATATGCACACTTTCTCATTTGATTATTATAACCACTTGTGGGTGGATGTAGCAGGATGTTTAGATTTGCAGTGTGTGTAACATAAAGATAATAAACAGGGGAGCTCTGGTGGCTTAGTGGCAAGAAGCTGCACTTCAATCCCAGAGGTTTGCAGTTCAAATCCACCAGATGTTCTGCTGGAGAAGGAGGGACAATCTCCTCCTGTACCAGTCAGATCCAATTTGATGGCACACATACACACACAGACACACAGACACAGACACACACACACACACACACACACACACACACACACACACACACTAATAAAAAAAGAAAATAAACAGCATCACATGAGGTCAGGCCAGTTTTAAGTGGGGACTTATGACCCCTGGTCTAATGATCTTTGCAATATTAACACCAAAAACACCCTCCAGTTGTTTTATATAACCCAAAATCTCCCTCAAGAGCAAGAATTTGACGTGCTGAACTTAGTTCAATTATTCCTCTAGAGGTGAAACCTCAGTGAATAAATATGTCAAATAGCTAAATTCCATTGGCCCGTGCTTTATTTATTTTTCTCACAGAACCTATTTTATTTTTTTAATGAAAGAAAAGAGGAAAACACACAAACACTTAACAAAAAACTGTTTATTAAACTATACCAATAGAACATTAGCTGACCCAATAATTACAGAATTATTCTTAAATGTGATGCTTCATGGTAGAACATAGTGCAAGACTGTTCCTTAGACAAACAGGCTCAGAAAACCAGTTCTCTTAGGATCTCTTACAGCTGGCATCATTTCAAAAACTCAAAGTGTGTCTGACTCATTAGAGCACGTGGACAAAGCCTGCCTCTAAGTTTCTCTTACCTCTGCCGCTCTCATTAACACCTGGAGCACAGTAGTTCATTAGAAGGCTCTAGTCAGAGAGTGGTGAGCAGAAATGAATATTGTCTTGGATCTCCTCCTGCTTCTGGTCACCATTATTTACTCTTACTTAGAGTCATTGGTGAAGCTCTTCATTCCCCAGAAGAGAAAATCTGTCTCCGGAGAAATCGTCCTCATTACTGGAGCTGGGCATGGGATTGGCAGGCTGACTGCATATGAATTTGCAAAAAGGAAAAGCAAACTGGTACTGTGGGACATTAATAAGGTAATGGATCCATCTCCTCATCTCTTTTGAATTTAAAAACTCAAAAACTTGGTTTTAAAAAAATTATCTCACCTAGAATCTGTTAATCTTTATATTTTTATTTTTCAAAATTTGATTTTTTTAAAAAAGCAAACAACAAACCATCCTAGAACGTTTTCCTATGTTTGAATCAGGTTAATTAGATGAAGGGAACACTACTGAGATCTACGTGGCAAATTAGATGCCATGGTATGCAGGTTGATAATGAAGGCTCAGAAGTCAACCTCCTCCCAAGATGTTTAAACTGAACAAGAAACCTAATTTCTTACTGCCTCTGGTAGCTCAGTGGTAAAGAGTTGTGCCATCGACCCAAAGTTTATACAGTTCAAATCTGACAGCTGCTTTTCAGGAGACCGACAGGCAATGTACTCCTTTTATGTAATTTACTGCCTCTGGATACCTGCTAAAAGGTCACCTACGAGTTGATTTCAACTCAACAGAACACAACAGCAACAGTTTCTTTATCTCTGAAATGGGAATGATAACTTACAATTTGGTGACAAAAACCTTTGTGCCTGCAATATTTACTCCCTGGTTCTTTACAGAAAAGGTTTGCCCTCCCTAGTAAAAAAACTAAAGGAATGAATATTATAAGTGTTTAGTACCTTGCACATGGTAAACATTACGTGTCTTAAGTAAACTCTAAATATAAGTTTCTCTTGGAAAATCATTTATCTATGCTTTTTTCTGTAAATATTAACAGCCCAAAATAAAACTAAAATGACTAAAACTGTATATAATTTCCCCTAAACTTATGAAATACTAGTAAAGCCATCGCTCATGAAAAAAAGAGTACACAAGTAACATATTTTTGAGACTGGAAAAATTGTATTGTTTTTTGTTTTGTTGAGAATCAAATTTCCCCCAAACAGTGGAATTTTAATTGCCATTTCATTGTTCCTCCACCTTCTTTTTATCACATCTACTTGACACCTACTTTCCTAGGGTCTCAAAAATGTCTCCTGATCTGAGAGAATGAATTCTTCTGTTTCTTTATGGGTATGAAAGACTATGACACCATTACTTGAAACACTTCTATTTGGCAGGAAAGTATATTTATTCTGTAGATGAGATTTGACATATGTGAAAATGATTTGGCATTGCTTTAGCTCCTGAAGAGAGGTTAATGATGACCAAAATATAAAAGCTGAGAAAATGAAAGTTTTCTGCGTATTCCAACAGCATAAATCAGTGTACATCCGTGAAAAAGGTTACCAGAAATAAGGGTAAGTATAAATAAGTACGGTCTTAGCAATGAATATTAAATGGGCGGCTAAAAAAACAAACAAATCTTTCTTGGAAGAAGTAAGTTTTTATGTGCCGTTGAGTTGACTATGACTCAAAAATGACCCTGTGGTGTTTGCTTCAGCAGTACAAATACTAAAATTGGAATGATACAGAGATTAGCATGGCCCCTGCACAAGGATGACACACAAATTCATGAAGTGTTCCATATTTTTTTAAGAAACCCAACAAAACGTGACCCTGTGAACAACAGATGTAAGCCTTGCCCTATCCTGCACCATCTTCATGATCCCCCAAGTCCTTGAGGCAATTATTACAGTCACTCTGTCAATCTATCTTGTTCAGGGTCTTCCTCTTTCTCTGATGTGCCACCTTTCCCAGCATGATGTCTTCTTTCTGACATTTGCTCAAAGAATGTGAGACCAAATTTCACCATGCTTCCCTATAAGGAGGAGCCTTGTTGCTATCCTTTAAGACAGGCTAGACTGTTCCTTTGGCAGTCCGTGAGATGTTCAGTATTCTTCGGTCATAATGTAAAGGCATCAGTTCTTTTTCTGTCATCTTTATTCATTGCCCATCTTTCAGATGCATAGAAAGCAATAGAAAAATCCATAGCTTGGATTAGGTGCACGTCAGTCTTTAAATTGGCATTGTTGCTCATTAGCACTTTGAGGATGTCCTTGACAGCAGATTTCCCCAATGCAACAACACATCTTTTGATTTCTTGACTGCTATTATCATGGGTGTTGATTGTGTATCCAAGTAAAGTGAAATAGTTGACAACTTCAATCTTTTACCCATCCATCATGATGTTGTCTATTAGTCCAGTCATATTAGTAGTCTATTTGTCTTCTTGATTTCGAGATGTAATCCATGTGGAAGGCTGTATCCTTTGATCTTTTTCAAGAAATGCTTCAAGTGCTTTTCACTTGCAGCAAACAATGCTGTGTCATCGGCATAAGCTAGTAGTTGATGAGTCTTCATCCAATCCTGATGCTACATGCAAGGGTGGTAAAACTTCATCTCACATGTTTAGGGCATGCCATCAGAAGGAACCAGTTTCTAGAAAAGTAGAGTGTTGGCAAAAAAAAGGAAGGAGATCCTCAAATAGGTAGATTGGTAGAGTGGCTGTAATAACAGGCATAGAAAAGATTATGAGGATGGCACAAGATGGGGGAGGACTTTGTTCTGTTGTAAATAAGGTCCCTAGGAGGTCAAGCTGAATCATTGGCACCTCATAACAACATAAGTAGACACATATGCATGGACAAAACCTTGAGATTTCTACTCACATATGTATTTTAGGGGAAAGAATGAGTATTACTACTTTTTACAAATTTTGTAATTTCCAGGGATGTCATTGTTGTTGTTGTTGTTAGGTGCCGTCGAGTATGACTCATAGTGATTTTATGAACAGACCGGAACTCTACCCTATTTTGTGCCTTCCTTACAGTCTCTGACACACTCCAGAAATTCCAGAGATGAGATAAAGTGACATTAGAGAGAAGTAATATTTAACAATAACTGAAATATGATTCTGCCAAACCTTATAAATTCTTGGAAGCCTTGAATTTTATGATTAAATATTTAAAGCCATAAATTATCCTCTCCAAAGCTATAAAATGTAACTTACATTTATCTTAGCCCAGGAAGGTGCCAACCTCCTTTTTCTTACAGCTGACTGCATTTGCTTTACCAGTTTAGAGTAGGTTTAGGAATTTGGCCTCCATTCTATCTAAATTGCTGAACAACACAGCGGTAAATGGAGTCAATAATGCACTTGAAACTGAAGCTAAAGCAAGCATTTTGCTAACAAAGAGACCAGTAGAATTTTTAATTCCTCAATGAACAAGTCTGATGAAAGCTCTGGTTACTAATACTCTCAACTGACCTTGAAATTAGAGACAGAAAAGAGCATATAGTAATTCTGGCAATCTGTCAGTGAACAAGCTACCAGATGAAGCCTCACTCAGTAAAAAGCCCTCTCTTGTCCTCTTCATTTTATTCAACTGCCTCGAAGGACTCTATCAGGGGCATTAATTCTGCAGCTAAGGATCCTAATTTGTGTTAGGCTTTGCTGTTTGAAATTTCAGATGGATGTTTCAGGGTTTTGGCCCATGAAAATGAAATACAAGGAATACCTTGGAGCAGTCAACATTCTTAGTTGCTAACAGGAAGACTAGGGGTTCAAGTTCACTCAGAGGTTCCTTAAAAGAAAAGTTTTGTGATCTACTTCGAAAAATGAATCATCGAAAACCTTATATTATAAAGTCTGTTCTGACATACTTGAAGTTGGAGTTGACTCTATGGCAATAGTTGGTCAGTGAAATGGCCCATGAAAGGGAGCGCCTACTAAGAGAAATGTTCTGACTGGGTCCAAATTCCACTGACACCACCAACATCCTAATATACAAAGGAAAGGTGTTTTAGGTATTCTGCTCTTTATTGCAGAGATTGGAGCTCTGGTGTCTCAGCCTGTTGGTAATTGAGGTTCTAACCGAAAGGCCATGCCTCTCTGGTGATTCAAATCCACCATGTGCTTTGTAGAAGAAAAATGGGCAAGCTCTTCCCGTGTGATTTACAGTCTCAGAAAACCTGCTGGAGGTTCAGCTACAAGTCAGTTCTGACTCGATGGCAAAGAGTTTGAGGTTTTGTTTGCTGCAAAGAAGAGCTTACAGGTTGTGACAGGGAAAGTATCAATTTAAAATGTTTTATTAAAGAAAAAACTCTTGCATTTTGGCTGGAGGTAATTTGCTTCTCTCTCGCTCCACATTTCAGAGTTATGTATGAAGTTATTACATAGATAGGAATCAATTCCAGTGTCCCTTGTTTTTGCTCCAGAACCAGAACACCTGAAGAATACACTATATTCCCAAAAATAGCCCATCAGTTTGTCATACTCTAGCAGTTTATGTGCCGCTGTGATAGAGAAGAGTATTGACCATTGCATGGACTGCCAAAAGAACAAGCAAGTCTATCCTGGAGGAAGTGCAACCAGGACGCCCCTTACAGGCAAGATTAGCCAAGCTTCATCTCACATACTTTGGGCTTCTTATCAGTAGTTACTAGTCTTTGAGAAAAGATGTCATGCTAGGAAAGGTAGAGTCAGCAAAAGAGACTAAGACTCTCAACCAGATGGTTTGACACCATGACTATAGCAATGGCATCAAGCATGGGGCGGATAATGGAGGCAGAGAAGGATAGGGCAAGGTTCTGCTCTATTGTCATAGGGTGACTGTAAGTCGTAGATGATGTGGTGGTACCTAACTCAGGATAGAGCAGAGTTCAGAGCTATTAGCTATGAGTAACAAGTGACTCTATGACACTTAACAACGACAACAAAGTGCTGCTCACAGAGCCTCCTGGCCTGGATAGCTGGCATACGTCTGGGTACTGCCACTCAGAAAGTACAAAGTATGTACGTAGGGAAATTGGACACGGTTAAAGAAGTAATTGAATGCATAAATATTGACATACTGAGCCTTGGCAAGCTGAGACAGACTGGCATGGGCCATTTTTAATCAGACAAACATATGGTCTACTATGCCTGAAATGAAAAATTAGGGAAAATGAGGCTGCATTCATAGTTAATGAGACCATTTCAACCCACCCTAACATACAATGTCGTTAGTTAAAGGATACTATCCATACCCATACAAGAAAGATCTGTTAATACCACTATCATTCAAATATATGCACCAACAACTAAAGTCAAAGAGAAGGAAATAGATAGCCACCAACTTTTGCAGTTTAAAAATGATCAAACATGCAACCAAGATTCATGAATAATACTAGGTGTGAGTCCTGCCCGGACTTGTCAGTTGGCCTGCCCTTCACCTGCCATTTCACCCTTCTCCGCTGTTAACCCCGGGATGTTTCCTGCACTTGGTGTAGGCAGCTCTTTGTCATCAGATGCGTCTGTCACACTTGGGCAAAGGGGGACTGTTCGTCCCTTAACTGTCCTGTATGACTCTTTGAACCCTTAAGCTCCTTTGCTTGTCCCACTGTCTGAGATTCTATATAGCACCTTTCCTAAGTGAGCCTCTACCACAGAAATTAATAAGCAAAGTTATAATTTTATTTACTCGTCATTCCTCACCTCATCCCACATTTTGGAAATGGAAACTTCGAGTAAGTTGGGTCCTTCACTATTTGTCTTTATATCCTTAGAGCTTCTCTTCTTTCAGAAATTAGCGAGAACTCAATATAAATAATCATAAATGCCACTGGCTAGCTGTGTGATCCTTAAAAAAAATAATAATAATAGGTGACGGGAACGCCAAAGTTGGGAACAAGGAAGAAGGAACAGTAGTTGGGAAATATAGGTTTGGTGACAGAAATGAAGCTAGACATAGAATGATAGAATTTTGTACAACCATTCATTTTTTCATTGCAAATACCTTTTATAAAAAATACAAATGGCAACTGTGGACATCACCTGATGCTTTACACATGAATCAGATTGACTACATCTGTGCAAAGAATAATTAGAGAAGTTCAATATCAGTTGTGAAAAGTAGGTCAAGTGATGACTGTGGACCAAACTATCAATTATTCATGGGCAAATTCAAATTGAGGTCTGAAAAAAAATTGTAACAAATTCAAAAGAATCAAAACATGACTTTAAGTCTACCTCACCTGTATGTAAAAACTATCTCAAGAGCAGGTTTAAGGCCTTGAACATTAATGAACAAATGACCTAAAAAGACCAGATCAGCTGGGAAGAAAACAAGAGATCATTACAGAGACAGGAGGAAGGCAAGACTAAAAAGGATGTCAGAAGAGATTGGATATTGCACAAGATTACCAAGAAGCCCAAACAAAGGGAAGAAATCAATACGTTAAAGAGTTGAACAGATTTCAAATGACAGCTCAGTGAAGACAGAACAAAGCATTTTAATGAAATATGCAAAGAGCTAGAGTCAGAAAATCTAAAGCGAAGAACTCGCTAGGCATTTCTCAAACTGAAGGGCCTGAAGAACAGATTTAAGCCTCAAGTTGCAATACTTAAAGATGCTATGGTCAAAATCTTGAATGATTGCGGAAGCATCAAAAGAAGATGGAAGGAATCCACTGAGTCACTGTACAGAAAAGAACTGGCTGATATAGAACCTGTTCAGGAAGTAGCATAAGAGCAAGAACCAGTGAAAATAAAGGAGGAAGTTCAAGCTGCTTGGAAGGAATTAGGGAAAAAAAGGGCTCAGAAATTGATGGAATGCCAACTGACATGTTTCAACAAACATGTGGCTCTGGATGTGCTCACCAGGCTGTGCCAAGAAATCTAGAGGACAACTACCTGGTCAACTGACTGGGAGAGATCCATATTTATTCCCATTCCCAAAAAGATGGTCCAACAGGATATGGAAATTATTAGATAATATCACTATCACATACAAGCAAAATATTGTTGAAGACTATCCAAAAGTGACCAGAACAGTACACTGACAGAGAACTGCCAAAATAAAAGCAGAGCGCTTAGAAGAGGCTGTGGCACTAGGGATATAATTGTTAATGTTAGAAAAACCTTGACTGAAAGCAGAGAGTACCAGAAAGATATCTATTGGTATTTTATCTACTATGCAAAGTGCCCCAGAGCACTTGATTGTTCTCATGTAAAACCTGTATCTAGACCAGGAAGCTGTTGTCCAAACAGAGCAAGGGAACAGTACATGATACAAAATCAGAAAAGAGTGGTCAAGAATGGATCCTTTCATCATACCTTTTCAATCTATATTTGAGAAGATGGACTTTATGAAGAAGAATGTGACATCAGAATTGAAGGAAGACTCGCCTGTGTTATATAGATAACACAATTTTGCTCACCAAAACTGCGGAGAACTTCAAGGACTACAGCCTTCAATGTGGCTTCCATCTCAACATCTAGAAAACAAATATCCTCACCACTGGGCCAATTGATAGTATTATAATAGGTGGAGAAAAGATTGCGGTTGTTAGCAATTTTATCTTGCTTGGAACCACCATCAACACTCTTGTCACCAGCAGTCAGAAAATCAGGATGAGTTGCATTGGGAAAATCTGCTGTCACAGACCTCTCCAGAGTGTTATAAAGCAATAGTACTAGTCTAGAGACTAAGGTGTACCTGATCCAGGCCATAGTCTTCTAAATTGTTTGCTATGTATCTGAGAGCTGAACAATGACTAAGAATGATAGAAGAAGAATTGATGCCTTTGAGTTGTGGAGCTGGAGAAGAGTACTGAGAGTACTCAGAGAACAAAAAGGTCTGTCCTCAAGAGGGTGAACTCAGGTAGCTCCTTGTGGGCAAGGATTTTGAAGTTTAGCTCACATACTTTGGACATATTGCCAGGAGGGACCACTCCTTGGAGAAGGGCATCATGTTTGGAAGGGTAAAGGGACAGCACAGAAGAGAAAGAAAAGACCCTGGTTGATATGGATTGACACAGTGACTGTGGCGATGGGGTCAGGTGTGTCAGAGATGGTGAGTCTGGCTCCGGATAGGTTCAAGGCCATTGTTCACAGCATGGCTATGAGTTGTAGTCAACTCGGCAGCATATAACAACAACTTAACAACTGGCTTACTGCTAGACAGTCAGTGTTCCATAAGTGTTTGTTAAATGAGTATTTTCCTTAATCATGCATCTCCCTCTATGAGATCACAATTAGGAACATTTGGCAAGAATATTCTTCTAATTGAGAATAACTGGTTTTAAAGAAATTTTTACTGGAGATCCTCCAAACCAAGATCAAAATCCAGAAGCAAACCAATAAGCAAAAGTGGAGGGGAGTTGTTTTTGTTTTGTTTTGTTTTTTAATGAAGGATGGCTGTTTAAACTACTTCAAAGCAAAGTGGAGACATGTGACCTAATGTGATCATTCCCAGGGAGAACTAAGCATAATTTCTTTGCAAATTTGCTTCTCTCAAGACATTTCTTTGTGAAGTAGGCATTTTGTGACATTAATTTTAAACTTTTTTTCTCTTATTAGGAAAATTTTCTTTTATGATTTGCATACAACATTTGTATACATTATGTTTCACCCTATCCTTCATCTACATTATGTTTCCTACAATCATTCCCATTTCTTGTGTTTTATAAAATTAATCAATATTGAACTATACCCACGTGTGTGTGTGTGTGTGTGTGTGTGTGTGTGTGTGTGTGCATGCCATCACATCAGATCTGACTGGTAGAGGAAGAGATAGTCCCTCCTTCTCCAGCAGAACTCTGGTGGATTTGAACGGCATACCTCTGAGATTGCACTGCAGCTTCTTGTCACTAGGCCACCAGAGCTCCCTGAACCATACCCACTATTACTGCATCTTTTCAGATCACCAACAGATCTTGCCCATTTCCTTTACTCCCTCCCTCTACCCACCAAACTGTGAGACCCCATGATTTCCCCCTTGCCTGTCCTCACCTCTCTGTGCCCAACCTTTATCCCTTTTAGTCCCATACACTTTTCACTAGCTGTCTTTCTATTTTTACAATAATGATCTTATGTAGTATTTGTCCTTACAGGACTGAGTTAGCTGACCCAGCATAATGCTCTCCAGTCTCTCCCAAGAGATATAGTAATTTGGGAAATATTTGTTCTTCAGTGGTGTGTAGTATTCCATCATGTGGATGTACCATAACTTCTCAACCCATTTGATTGTGGCTGGATATGTGGGATGTTTTCGTGTTTTTGCAATTGTAAATAATGCTGCTATGAGCATTGGAGTACAGATCTCTGTTTGTGCCCAAGTTCTAATTTCTTTGGGGTAGATTACCGGCAGTGAACGAGCTGGATCATATGGAATTTCTATTTTTTAGCTTTTTGAGGCAGCATCAAACTGTTTTCCAGAATGGTTGTAATATTTTGTATAGATTTGTTTCTCTCAAGACATTTCCTCGGGAAGTGAGCATTTTTGGCATGAAGTTTAATCTTTTAAAATGTTTATTCTCCAACACTTTCTCTCACACTGCTCTCTTTTCTGAATTTACCCTTTTCTGAATTTATTTTTTTTAATCACAGCGTGGTGTTGAAGAAACTGCAGCAGAATGTCGAAAACTAGGAACTGCGGTCCATACATATGTGGTAGACTGCAGTAACAGAGAAGGTATTTACAGTTCCATCAGCCAGGTGAGGCTTGCATATACTGCCACAGACATGGGAGAGGAAAAGATCTTTTGTTATTGCTTGACTTAAACTGTATTTTAGCTTCTACCATCGAGGTAGTTATCTAAAGATATGCTAATGTACTTTTCCATAGCATATAATCCATTTAATTCTGCCTTTTGTAATTGTTTCATATTATTAATCAATTTTACTCTGCTCAACAGTTTAAGCAATGTAATCCATTTAATTCTGCCTTTTGTAATTGTTTCATATTATTAATCAATTTTACTCTGCTCAACAGTTTAAGTAATGGCACAAACTGATGGAGAAAAGATTTACCACCATAGTAAATGTACCACTTTTGAAATCCAATTTCTTCTGCAGTATTTTTTTTTGTTCCCTTTAATTATTGTCTTTGTGATATTTAATCTAAGATCTCATACTTTGCACATCCTGCTAGGAGGTGCTATTCCTTGGAGAGGGACATGATGTTGGGAGGGGTGAAGGGTCGGTAAAAGAGAGGAAGACCCTCAAGCAATTGGGTTGACAATGTGACTGCTGCAATGGACTCTTGTGTGTCAGGAATTGTGAGGGTGGCACAGGATAGGACTAGGTTTAGATCTTTTGTTCATAGGGTCACTACGCATTGTATCCAACTCAATGACACCTAATACCATCAACAAGATTATAAAGAATCTACAACATTAATAATTTATGCAAAATACTTTAAAATTAGTGTATATCAAGTACTCACAATAAACCAAGGACTCTGATAAATCATTACATTTCATTGATTAAGCCACATATTAGCTTCATTTTAGGGATATGAGAACTGAAATCAAAGTTATTCATTGAACAATTTTAAATGTTTGGTTAGAATTTCTTATTCATGGATTGAAAGGCTTAATATAGTTAATATGTCAATACTATTCAAAGAAATAGTATCAATTCCATGCTATTTGCCATCAAAACTTCAATGACTCTCTGTGCAGAAATGCAAATCCTCAAATTTACATGAAATGGCAAGGGACCCCAAGTACCTAAAATTACATTGATGAAGAAAAGTAAAATAGGAAGACTCACAATTCTTGACTTAAAAATGAACTGTAAAGTTACAACAAAAAAATGCCTAGTACAGGTGTAAGAATAGATATATAAACTAATATAATAGAGTTGATACTCCTCAAAAATTTGGAGAGATCCCTAAATACAGACTTTCCCAATGCAATTATTGTTGTGTTGTTGTTGTTGTTACTTGTCTTTGAGTTGCTTGCTAATCTTAGAGACCCTATGTACAATTCTGAAGCCTGGCCTATCCTGAGCTAGTCTCACTGATTTCAACACACCCTCATTGCTCCAGTTACTGTATCAATCCATCTCATCTGGGGTTTTCCTTTCCTGTACTTTCCCCCCTCCCTTCTGAACATGATAGCCTTTTCCAAGGACTGGTCCCTCGTGGCCATGTACCCAAAGTATATGAAATGGAGCTTCAAAATCTTAACCTCCAAGGAGAAACTTGGTTTCACCCTCTCCAAGATAGACCTATTTATTTTCTTGACGGTCCATGGTATGTTCAAGACTTCTCCAGTACCACAACTCAAAGGCATTGATTCTTCTTCTGTCATCCTTAGTCATTGTCCAGCTCTTTGATGCATAGCAAGAAATTGTGAAAGACAATGACCTGGAACAGGTACACATTAGTCTATAGTCTGACATTGTTTCTTTTTTAGTATTCTGGAAAGTTCTCTAACAGAAGATTTTCCCAGTGCAATTCATCTTTTTATTTCCTGACTGCTGGTGCCAAAAGTGTTGACTGTAGAGCCAAGCAAGCTGTAATTATTAAAAACGTCAAATTTTCCTCCTTTCATCATGGTGTTGCCAATTGACCCAGTGGTGAGAATCTTTGTGTTCTTACTGTTGAGCTTGATCTTCTGCATCAAGTGCTTCAGGTCTTCCTAATTTTCAGCAAGCAAGGCTGTATCATCTGTATAATGTAGATTGTTGATGAGTCCTCCTCCAATCCTGATGCAACATTCCTCCTCAGAAATCCCAGTGTCACAAATACATCTCCTGGTTTCCTGACTGTGAGTACCAAAGGTGTTAATTGCGGATCCAAGTAAGACGAAACTTTTGACACCATGACATGGCCTATCATCTCTGTGGTTGGAATCATTGTTTTCTTGACATTAAGATGCAATCCATACTAAATAAAGGCTGTGTTCCCTGATCCTCTGTGACAAGTGCCTCAAGTTCTCCTCACTTTCAGCAAGCAAGATTGTCATCTCCATAAAACAGATTATTGAAGAGTCTCCCTCTGATCCTGATGCCACACTCCTCTTCATAGTGTTCAGCTTTTAGAATAATTTGCTCAGCACACAGATTAAAGAGGTATGAACAAAGAATATAACCCTTGACACACTCCTTTCTTAATTTTAAACCATGCAGTATTCCCTTGCTCTGTTCACACAACAGCCTCCTGGTCCGGGTATAAGTTTTGCATAAGCACAATTAAGTGCTCTGGGATTACCATTCTTTTCAATGTCAGTCACAATGTGTTATGGTCCACACAATGAAATGTGTTTGCATAGTCAATAAAGTACAAATAGACATTATTCTGGTATTCTTCACTTTCAGCCAGGATCCATTTGACATCTGTAACAATGTCCCTGGTGCATCTGATTCAAGCCATTGTCTTTCTGATCACTTGCTATGCATTTGAGATCTGGACAAGGAATAGGGATGACAAAAGAATTGAAGCCTTTAAGTTGTGGTGTTGGAGAAAAGCACTGAATATCCCAGGAATTGCCAAAAGAACTAATAAATATGTCTTGAAGAGCTTGCAGCCAGAGTGCTCTTAGGAGGCAAGGATGATGAGGCTTCATCTCACATAGTTTGGGGGGTGTTGCTAGGAGGGGCTACTCCTTAGAGAGGGACATGAAACTTGGAAAGGTAGAGGTTTGGTGAAGGAGAGAAAGACCCCCAACCAGGTGGATTGTCACGGTGATTGCTCAATGGGCTCTAGTATGTTATGAAGTGTAAAGATGGCGCAGGATAGGACAGGATTCAGATCCACTGTTCATAGGATCTCTACAAGTCATACTCGACTAGACAGCACCTAACAACAACAACAATAGAGTCGAAAGTTCCCAAATAAATCCATAATCAACTAGCTTTTGACAAGAGTGTTAATCCTGTTTAACGGCAGAATCTCTTCAATAAATGGTGTTAGAAAATGGAATTCCATGTGATGAAGAATAAAACATGATTTATACCTCATAGAATACACACATACACAGAGACACACAGACACACACACATCCAAAATAGATTAAGGACCTAAATGTAAAAACTAAGATAATAAAATAAAATATTGAAAAGACAGTGTAAGGGTTGTGGCAGAGATTGCCCATCTTTTCCTCTCACCACTGGTGGATTCAAACTGACAAAGGTACAGTTTTTCATTTCACAGCACAACTTCCTACAGAAAAGGCCACTAGAATTCTCTGTGTTTGGGGGGAAAAGCAGTAACACACATCAAACACGACCCCAAAAACTTCCCTTATGTGACAGCCATCAAGACATGACGGCCATCAGACGCTAGGAGCCAATTCATAGAGTGGAGTTTCCAGGCCAGCCCACAAAAGAGAAAATAATCTGAGTCTCATAAAAATGAGATACTTTTATACATTAAAGACTTAAATACTTTGGCCACATGGCCAGGAAAGACGAATCCTTGGAGAAAGACATCATGCTCGAAAGGGTGGAGAGACAACACAGGAGAGGAAGACTCCGGATAGGATGGATTGATACAGTAACTGGGGCAATGGGAGTTGATGTGTCAGAATTAGTGAGACTGACTCAGGGCAGGGAAGGCTTCAGAGCTGCTGTACATAGGGACGCTAAGAGTAGCAGTTAACTCGACAGCACATAACAACAACAACATCAAAGAGGGAGCTTTGGTGGCTTAGTGGTAGCGCTGCCAACCCAAAGGCCTATGGTTCAAATCCATTGGCTGCTCTGCAGGAGTTGTTGTTGTTGTTTGATGCCGTCGAGTCGTAGACAACTCATAGCGACCCTATGAACGAGCGGCCTGAGCACTGTTCGTACACAGAGTTTCCGGAGGCAAGCCATTTCGAAAGTGGATGCCGCTCCTGCTTCCACTCTACAGGAGAAAGTTGAACAATTTCCTCTCATGCCATTTACTGCCTCTGAAAACCTGCTGGAGGGTCAGCTATGAGTCTGTTCTGACTTGACAGTATAGAACAAACAATAACACACATCAAAAATCTTTATCAACAAACTTAAAAACAAACAACTTTGGGAGAAAATTTTCCCATGAATCAGATAAGACTCATCTGTGAATATTCATAAAACTTCTACAACTCAACAATTAAAAACCACACAATTGAAAAATGGATAAAGAATAAACAAACAGCTCACCAAAGAAACACATGGAAAAATGCACAGTATCATAAGAAACAAAAAGAGACCTGGAGAAATGGAAGAATACCCTTGCTCATGGATAGAAGACTCAATATGGTGAAAATGACAGTCCTACCAAAGGCAATCTATATGTTCAATGCAATCCCAATACAAATACCAATTTCATTCTTCAAAGAGATGGAAAAGGCCATCTCCAATTTCATTTGGAATAGAAAGAGACCCCAAATAAGCAAAGCGCTCCTTAAAAAGAGAAACAAGGTAGGAGGCATCTAACTCCCTGATTTCAAGTCCTACTACACTCCCTTGGTGGTCAAGAAAGCATAGTACTGGTACAATGACAGACACTTAGATCAATGCAATAGAATTGAGAACCCAGAAATCAGCCCATCAATTGGCAGCATCAGGATGGATGGTGAAGAGAATGAGATTGTTCACAGCTTTAGTTTGCTTGGCTCCACAGCCAACACTCTTGGCACCAGTAGCCAGGAAATTAAAAGACGTATTGCCATGGGAAAATCTTCTGTTAGGGACCTCTCCAGAGTACTGAAGAGCAATGGTGTCTCTCTGGAGACTAAGGTGTGTCTGATACAGGCCATTGTCTTTGCAATCACTTGTTATGCATCAGAGAGTTGAACAACGACCAAGGAGGATAGAATTGATGCCTTTGAGCTGTGGTACTGGAGAAGAATACTGAGAGTACCATGGACTGCTAGGAAAACAAACAGATTCATCCTGAAAAGGGTTAAACCGGGTGGCTCCTTGGAGGCAAGGATTCTGAGGTCCATCTAACATACTTTGGACATGTTATAAGGATATACCGGTCCTTGGAGAAGAATATCTTGCTTGGGAGGGTGGAGGGACAGCGCAGCAGGGGAAGGCCCTCTATGAGGTGGATTGATTCAGTGACAGGGGTAATAGGGATGGGAGTGTCAGAGACAGTGCGGCTGGCACAGGACAGAGCAGAGTTTAGAGCTGTTCTACATAGGGTTGCTATGAGTTGCAAGCAACTCTATGGCACATAATAACAACAACAAACTATGGTTAACTAATTTTTTACAAGGAGATGAAATTAGTTAAGTGGGAAAACGACAGCCTTTTTAACAAATGTTGTTAAGTGCCGTCAAGTCATAGATGACTTTAACAACACTTGGAACGAAAGACCTGAACACTTGTCTAACTTTCATTGTTTCTCCAAGTTCTTACAGTTTCTAGAGGCAAGCTATTTTGGAATTGGATGCCACTCCTGCTTCCAAGTTTGCTTTAATCTGGAAGCTCCACCAAACACTGTCCACCATGGGTAACCATTATCACATTTGACATGTTAGTGTCACAGTGTTTAGCATCACAGCAACCATGAGTTACCTCGGTACAGCAAATGGACAGACCAGTGCTATGCCACTTAGAAGAATGTTTGACCAAAAACAATTAAAACCAGGCCTGAGGACTGCAGATTAAAATCACCCAACTTTGGTGTAGTAGTATCATTTCCTGTCCACTATGCCAACTGAGCTCTCGCTATGTTGTTGTTGTTGTTAAGTGCCATTGACAAATGGTGTTGGAAAAATTGGAAAACCATCTGCAGAAAACTCAAACAAGTCCCATACTTCACACCATGAACAAAAACCAATTCAAAGTGGATCAAGGACCAAGGACTAATACCAAGGACTATAAACTTCATTAAATAAAAGCTTGGAAGAACCCTAGAAGCACTAATCCACAACATGAACACTCTTCCAAGCATCCTGAAAAATCTACATCCAGGTGAGGAAAAAAATAGATGAATGGGACCTTCTAAGAATTAGATCCTTATGCACATCAAAAAACTTCTTCAACAGGGTAAAAAGGGAAGCCACAGACTGGGAAGAAATATTTAGTAATGACATGTCTGGTGAGGGATTTATATCTAGAATTTATAGAATACTTGTGCACCACAATAAGATAAAGGTAAACAGCCCAATTGCAAAACGGGTATAGGATATGAACAAACACTTCACCAAAGAAGACATTCAGATGATCAACAAACACATGAAGAAATGTTCAAAATCCCTAGCTCTAAGAGAGATGCAAATAAAAACAATTATGAGATATCATCTTGCACAAGTAAGAATAGCAAAGTTTAACAGAGCAGCATACAACAAATGTTGGTGAGGTTGTGGAGAACCTGGAACCCTTATTAACTGTTTGTGAAGGTGTAAAATGGTGCAACTACTATGGAAGGCAGTATGGCACTTTCTCAAAAAGTTGCAAATAGGAATACCATTTGACCCAGCAAATTCGCTACTGGGAATATACCCTAAAGAAACCAGAACTGTCACCCAAGCAGATATATGCACATGCATGATTATTGCTGCTTTATTTACAATAGCAAAAGTTGCGAACAACCCAAGTGCACCTCAAGAAATAAATGGATAGAGAAGCTGTGATATATAATGGAATATTATGCAGTACTGAAAAACAAAGAACCCATGAAATATTATACAATATGAGTAACCATTGAAGACATTATGTTGATTGAAATATCTTAGTCACAAAATGACAAATACTGCAAAGTGTCATCATTGTAAAACAGGACTGACATGTGGGTTGGGGGAAAACTAAGAAAAGAAGGGATAAATTATGTTAACAGCATTGAAACAGACAAGGGAGAGAACTGTATAAAAGGAATATATGATTAGGTATTATTGGCGTCACAAGAGTCCAGAATAAGAGCTGCATAGTAAAGTGGTCCAGGGAGGTGGGCATTGCCTAACAATTAAAGAATTTTTTTTCCAAAGAAAAAAGCAAATTGGGTTAGGGCAGGGAAGAAAATGTACAACAATGAGTGAATGGAAATCCAAGTTGTTCTTCATAAACTTTTATTAAAATGTCAATTAAAAAAGAACCCCCCCAAAAGAAAAATATCCAGCATCATTAGCCACTGTTATAGTTACGTACCATCATGTTAATTCTAAATGATGTTCACCCCTTGGACCTAGTAGAATTTTTCTTTAGGCTTTTTTTTCCTCCCTCAGTCTTTGTGGTAGTACATCATCAGGTATTTCTGCACTGAGTTTAGGCCACCAATAGCCAGATGCTTAACCATTTTAACCATTGTAACCCTAGAACTCCTTAATTTGCCATTATTGTTGTTGCTTCTCACTTACAGTGACTGTATAGACAAAACAGAAATGTAGAATACCAAGGGTTTCTTCTACAAAGCTGCTGGTTGCTTTGAACCACGGACTTTTCTTTTTTTTTTTAGTGAAATACATAACCATTTCACTACCACACCTTCTTCTCATTAACCACAATGGAATGTTATCTCATCCCATTAAAATAATAATCATTATAAAAAGAAAGCAAGAGAACAACAGGTGATGGCCAGATCATGGAATAATTAGAGCCCTCATCCATAGCTGTGTTGCTCATAAGATTTTAAAAGGTCTGTTGTTTCAGAAGTGGGTGGCCAATCCTTCTCCCTAGTCCGCCTTAATTTAAATAGTCAACTTTATGGCAATATCTGATAGACAAGAATTTTACCCAGAAAAGCAGATGTAAGACACCCAGAACCCCTGATTGTGCTCATATGAAACCTATACTTGCACCAAGAGGCAGTTGTCAGAACTGAGCAAGGTAATACTGTATGGTTCAAAGTCAGTAAAGGAGTGCGACAGGGATGTGTCCTCTCCCCATACCTTTTTAATCTGTATGCAGAACAAATAATTTGAGAGGCTTGACTTTATAAGGAGGCATCAGGATTATAATGTTGCATCAAGATAGGAGTAAGACTCATCAACAACCCGTGTTATGCAGATAGTACAACCTTGCTTGCTGAAACTGAGGAGGGCCTGTAATATCTGCTGCAGAGGGTCAAGAACTGTAGTGTGAATTATGGATTGAAGCTCAATGTCAAGAAAGCAAAGATTCTTACTACCGGGCGAGTTGGCAGCATGATAGAGGAAGAGAAATTGAGATTGTTAATAATTTCATCTTATTTCCACAATCAGTACTCTTGGCACCAGCAGTCAGGAAATCAAAAGATGAATTGCATTAGGAAAACCTGTAGTCATGGACCTCTTCAGAGTGCTAAAGAGCAAGGATGTGAGTGTAGAGACTAAGGTGCATGTGGCCCAGGCCAAGGTCTTCACAATTACTTTCTATACATCAGAGAGCTGGACAATGACCAAGGATGAGAGAAGAAGAATTGATGCCTTTGAGTTGTGCTGGAGGAAAGTATTAAACACAGTATGGACTGTTAAGAGAACTAACAGGTCAGTCCTTGAGAGAGTGAAACCGAACTGCTCCTTGGAAGCAAGGATTTTGAGACTTCATATCACATACTCTGAGCATGTAGCCATGAGGCACCAGTCTTTGCAGAGGGATTTAATTCTTGGAAGGATCAAGGTTACAGTGCAGGAGAAGAAAACCCCAGATGTGATTCATTGACACAATACCTGGGGTAATGAGTGTGGGTAGACAATGAGACTGTGAGACTGGCTCAGGATAGAGGTGGGTTCAGAACTGTGCATAAGTCACAGGTAACCCAATGGCCCACAACAACAACAGACATAGCTGATAGAAATGTAAAATTATGCATCCACTGTCAAGATCAGCTTGACAATCTTTAAAAGTTATAAACAGAATTATCATATGACCCAATATTTCCAATTTTAACTGTATACCTAGAAGTAAAGGCAGACATACAAATATAAAACTGCATCATAGTGTTCATTGTAGCACTTTTAACAGTAGCCAAGAAGAGGTAGGAAACGGAAATGTCCATAAATATTAAATGGATAAGCAAAATGTAGTACAAACATATAATGGAATGTTATGCAGTCATGAAGATAAATTCTGGTGCATGCACAATATGAGTAAATTTAGAAAACATGCTAAGTAAAATCAGGGGGATAATGGCAAATACTATATTGTTGTTGTGTGTCGTTGAGTTGCCTGTGACTCATAGCGATCTTACGTACAACATCTCTGAAGCCTGCCCTGTCCTGAGCCAATCTCACTGACTTTGACAAACCTACCCATATTGTTCCAGTTACTGTATCAATCCTTTTCATCCAGGCTCTTCCTCTCCTGAATTGTCCCTTCACCCTCCCAAGCATGTTGTCCTTCTTTAAGGACCAATCCTTCATGACCCATGCCCAAAATATGTGAGATGGAGCTTTAAAATCCTAGCCTCCAAGAAGAAACTTGGTTTCAACCCTTTCCAAGACAGACCCATTTGTTTTCTTGATGGTCCATGGTGTGTTCTAGACTCTTCTCCAGCACCACAACTCAGAGGTATTGATTATTCTGTCATCCTTAGTCATTATCCAGCTCTCTGATGTTTTTCAAGTAATTGTGAAGACCATGGCCTGCATCAGGTGCACCTTAGTCTCTAGACTGACATCATTACTTCTCAGTACTCTGGAGAGGTCCCTGGCAGTAGATTTTCCCAGATTTCCTGACTGCTGGTGCAAAGAGTATTGATTATGGGGCCTAGCAAATTGTAATTGTTAGTAACCTCAATCTCTTCTCAATCTATCATGGTGCTGCCAATTGGCCCAGTGGTGAGAATCTTTGTTTTCTTAATGCTGAGTTTCAATCCATATTGAATACTATATAATATCATATACATATACATATACATATACATATACATATACATATACATATACATATAATTATAAATAAACAAATATGTAGAAACCAAAGCCAGAGATAGGAGGAAAAGAAGTTTATATTGAGGAGCTTTGAGCTTGTGTTAACAAAATCAATAATGGTGCCACAACAGGAAAACTGTAATTGATGCCAATGATTTGACTTGTGGAAGTCGTTGTATTGGTTGACATTTTAGTGTATTTATTTTTATCAAAATAAAATAGCATTTTAAAAAATTCAACCACAGCTTTTACTCAGCATTAACATTAATTTCACTTTGTTTATAAATTTTCCAAATCCATAATGCACTGTTATTAAAATTTAGGTGTAAAACCAAACTCATTTATCCCACTTTTATGACAATGTTTCTTTTCCAGTTACTATTTAAGTTTAAAGCTTAGTTGTCTGAACTCTGATAGATCTCACTCAAGTAGAATGAAGACTCTTTTCTCTTGGATAATCTCAGTTCCAAAACTTTGAGCTTTTAATGACACTTCAAGTGAATGTGTTATTTCACAACCTACAGGTAAAGCAAGATATGGGTGATGTAACCATCCTGGTGAATAATGCTGGAGTAGTATATCCTGCTGATCTGCTTAGCACTAAGGATGAGGAGATTATCAAGACATTTGAAGTCAACACCCTGGGACATTTTTGGGTGAGTATGATTCTAAAATCTCTCTGGTTTATACATGTCTTAACACTTGGTTTTAAGGAGCATAAAATTTATAACTGAGTTCACACACTTCTGGGTAAGAGACTGACTGGAATATTTTTGTGTGAAATAATCATTACAGTTTTTATAGTGGTAGACCCACAGCATTTCTGACAAAGTTCACTAGAATTTAACCTACTTGGTCCTTTTCATGTTTCAGTGTCTAACACAGATCTTCTCACTGACGAGATGTTGTTGTTGTTGATGCTGCTGTTGTTGTTAGGTGCCGTCGAGTTGAGCTTGACTCATAGCGACCCTATGAACAAAAGATCTGAGCTCTACTCTATCCTGCACTATCCTTACACTTCTTAACACACAAGAACCCGTTTTAGTAGTCACTGTATCAATCCACCTTGTTGAGGGTCTTCCTCTCCTTCCCTAATCCTCCACCCTTCCCAGTATCATGTCCCTCTACAAGGAATAGCCCCTCCTAGCAACATATCCAAAGTATATGAGGTGAAACCTCATCATTCCTTCCTCCAAAGAGCACTCTAGTTGCACCCTCTCCAATACATATCTGTTTATCTCTTGACCGTCCATAGGTTGTTCAGTGCTCTTCTCCAACACCACAGCTTAAAGGTATTAATTATTTTTCTGTCATCCTTAATTATTGTCCAGCTCTCAGATGCATAGCTAGTAATTGGAAAGACTATGGCCTGAATCAGACACACCTTAGTCCTCAAACTGGCATCATTATTCTTTAATAATTTGGAAAGGTCCCTAACTGCAGATATTCCCATTGCAATGCATCTTCTTATTTCCTGACTGCTGGTACCATGCATACTAATGTAGATCCAAGCAAGATGAAGCTGTTGACAGTCTCAATGTCCTCTCCATCCATCATGGTGCTATCTATTGTCCAGTGGTAAGAATCTTCACTTTCCTGAGAATGAGATGCAATCTATGATGAAGACTTCATTCCTTGATCTTCTGCAACAAGCGCTTCAAGTCGTCCTCAATTTCAGCAAGTCAAGTTGTGCCATCTGAATAACGTAGGTTATTGATAAGTCTTCCTCCAATGCTGACACCACATTCCTCCTCACAGCGTCCTGCTTCTCTGAAAAGTTGCTCAGCATACAAATTGAATAGGTATGGAGAGAAAATACAACCGTGGCACATTCCCTTCCCAATTCCAAACCATGCAGTGCTCACTTGCTCCATTCACGAAATAGTTTCCTGATCCAAGTTCTGCATGAGCACAGTCAATGCTCCAGGATTCCCATCCTTCTCAATGTCAGCCACAACTTGTCATGATCCGCACAGTCAAATGCCTGTGCATAGTCAATAAAGCACAAACTCTTCTTTTCAGCCAGGAGCCATAGGATGTCAGCAATGATACCCCTAGTGCCACAGCCTCTTGTAAATCCTGCTTGAACTTCTGGCAGTTCCTTATCTATGTGCTGCTTCAGCGATTTCTGAATGATCTTCAGCAGTGTTTTGCTTTCATGTAATATCAATGCTATTGTTTGATAATTTCCACATTTGGTTGGATCATCTTTCTTGGGAATGTGAACAAATATGAACCTCTTCCAATCTGTTGGAGAAACAGCCATCCTCCAAATTTCCTTGCATAGATTGGTGAACGCATCCAGATGGATCTTGACTAAAAACAGAGAGTACCGGAATGATGTCTATATGTTGTTAATGGAAACAAGTCAACTGGTATCCCATTGATTCCTACGACCTTATTTTTTGTAAATGTCTTCAATGCAGCTTCTACTTCCTCCTTTTTTACCACTGACTCCTGTTCATATGGTACTTCTTGAAATTTTTCGCTGTCAATCAAGTCTTTCTGTTACAGTGATTCTGTGTATTCCTTCCATCTTCTTTTGATGATTTGTCCACAGCATTTTTCAATATTGAGACATGACGCTTAAATTTTTCAGGCCTTTCAGCTTGAGAAATGCAGAGCTAGTTCTTCCCTTTTTATTCTCCAATTACAGCTCTTTGCACATTCCATTATAATACTTTGCTTCATCCTCCCAAACTACCCTTTGAAATAGTCTATTCAGCTCTTTCATTTTGACACGTATTTCTTTAGATTTGACTTCTCAATGCTCCAGCGTAAAATTCATAATCTTTTCTGATATCCATTTCCATTTTTTTCCTTTCTCCTCTGTTCTTGTAATGACCTTTTGCTTTCTTCATGGATGATATCCTAGATACTCAACAAATATTTGTGGATTGGAGAAAGAAACAGATAGAAATGTTGTTAGGTACCATCCAATCAGCTACAATTTATAACAACCCAATGAACAACAGATCAAAACCTTATCCTATACTGTGCAATTCTTGCAATCGCAAGACTTGTTCATGCACAATGTGAAAGTCACTGTGTCAAATCCATCTTATTGACAACCTTCTCTTTCCCTTACCTTCTACTTTACCAACAATAATGTCTTTTGCTAAGGACTGGTGCCTCCTGTCTAAAGTACATGAGAAGAAGTCTTGTTATCCTTTCCTCAAAGGAGCATCCTGGTTTCACTTCCTCCCACACAGATTTGTTTGTTCTTTTGGTAGTTCATACTCTTCACTAGTACCAAAATTCAAAGGGAAGAAAATGAATTCTTCTTCAATCTTCCTTATTCATTGTCCATCTTCTACAGGCATGTGAAAAAAAATTAAAATACGACAACTCAGGTGCACCTTAGTATTTAAACTGATATCCTTGCTCTTTAGCACTTTAAAATCCTTGATAGAAAATTTTCCTGATGCAATATGGAAAATTTTTATTTCTTGACTGTTTTTAGCAAGAAAGTTGATTATAGATCCAAGTAAAATGAAATAATTTTATTGTTGTTGTTGTGATGTGCTGTTGAGTTGCCTGCAACTCATTGCAACCCTATGTACAACAGCTCTGAACCCTGCTCTATCCTGAACCAACTTCACTATCTCTGACATACCTACCCCCATTACTCCAGTCACTGAGTTAATTCACCTCATTAAGGGTCCTTCTCTCCTACACTGTCTCTCCACCCTCCCAAGCATAATGTCCCTCTCCAAGGACTGGTCCCTGCTTGCAACATGCCCAGAGTGTGTCAGACGGAGATTCAGAATTCTTGCCTCCAAGGAGCAGTCTGGTTTCACCCTCTCCAGGATGAACCTGTTTGTGCTTGTAACCGCCCATGGTATATTCAATACTCATTCCACCACCACAGCTAAAAGACATCAATTCTCCTTCTACCATCCCTAGTCATTGTTCAGCTTTCTGATGCATAGCACATAATTGCGAAGACCATGTCCTGTATCAGGTGCACCTTAGTCTCCAGACTGACATCATTGCTCTTCAGAACTCTGGAGAGGTCCCTGACAGCAGATTTTCCCAGTGCAATTCATCTTTTGATTTCCTGGCTGCTGGTACCAAGTTTGTGGAGCCAAGCAAACTAAAGTTGTTAATGATCTCAATCTCTTCACCGTCCATCATGATGCGGTAATCAGTAGTGAGAATCATTCTTGTCTTGATATTGAGCTTCAACCCATATTGAGGGCTGCAGTCTTTGACCCTCTCTCTGCAGCAAGTGCTTCAGGTTCTCCTTTGTTTCAGCAAGCAAGGTTGTGTCATCTGAATAACGCAGGTTATTGATGAGTCTTCCTCCAATCCTGATGCCACATTTCTCCTCATAGAGTCCAGCCTCCCAAATGATCTGTTCCGCATATAGATTGAAAAGGTATAGAGATAGGAAACATCACTGGCATACACAAGTCCTGATTTCTTTTTCTGATTTTTAAAATTATTATTAATGAAAATTTACAGACACTTTGGATTTCCATTCATTCATTCATTGTTGCATTTTTCTCCCTGCCCATCCCTCCCCCCTCATTCCAGATTTTTATGTAACAAAAATAGAAACCTCAAATGCAGTTAGGGACCTCTCCAAATTATTGAAGAGTAATGAAGTCAGTTTGAGGACTAAGTTGCATCTGATTTAGATCATAGTCTTTCTGATCTCTTGCTATGCATCTGAGAGCTGGACAATGAATAAGGATAAAGGAAAAAGAATTGATGCCTTTGAGCTATGTTGGAGAAGAGCACTGGATATTCTATGGATGGTCAAGAAAATAAACAGATATGTCTTGGAGAGGGTGCAGACAGAGTGCTCTTTGAAAGCAAGAATGATGAGGCTTCACCTCACATATGTTGGGCATGTTGCTAGAAGGGGCTAGTCTTTGGAGAGGGGCATATGCTAGGAAAGGTGGAGGGTTGACAAAGGAGAGGAAGATTCTCAACCAGGTTGATTGACACAGTGCCTATTGCAATGAGCTCTTGGGTGTCAGGAAGTATGAGGATGGCATAGAATAGAACAGAGTTTGCTATAAGTCAGCCTCAACTTGATGGCGCCTAACAACAACAACAACATACAATATCATATCATAGAAAATACTAAATATTATAATAGCATAATCTAGGAAAGCATACTGACATTCAAATTATGGTAAGTAAAATACAATTTTAAAATATCCTAGATTGAATAGAGTTTATCAGAGGAAGATGTGATTATAAAAGACTTTCACTTCTTAAGAAAGATATTTCTCTAGTAGTTGAAATTTCCTAAAACATACCACAGCATAATAATTTTGAGGAAAAAAATATACTTCTAAAATAATCTGTAATGACTGGATATTAAAATAACAATAATACAGTTAAAGAAAAGCTTTGAGGCAGACTCCAAACCAGTTTTTCTTAAAGTCCAGTTTTGGACTCAAAGAAACACTACGTAACAGAATAGAGCTGACTCATTTAGTTTTCTAGGCTGTGGCTTAATGGAAACAGACTGCCAAATCATTTTCCTGCTGATTTTTTGGTTAGCCATCAAGCCTTAAAAAGAACAAGCATACTATGTGAAAGGCTGAGTCTGATCTCTGCAAACTCCACAAAGGGGAACTGTCCCTATCAACAACATATACAACATAGAACTGAAAAGCTGTAAGATCAGACATGGTTTCCCACACTCCTGCATCCACTTTCACCAATTACAACACCAGTCTTATGAGTAACTGGATCAGAAGTTCATTGCAGTAATTACACAGACTCCACAGAACCATACCCATGATTGTGTAATTTATTAGGGATTGCGTATATAGGCCACAACTCAGGATAGCAGCAACTAACACTATACAATCAATAACCACACAATCCCTCAGTTCTCCAGTGAGCCTGGGAGAAAGCCTCTGGCTCTGATTCAGTGGAGCAGCAGTCTCAACTCAGGCACATCCAAACAGATTATTATCAGTCCCAAATCAGACCAGTATGACTGTGTATCACAATGATTCTCAGTTCAGACAAATACTCCTCCTACTCAGTTAACATCTTCACCAACAGTTTATCACATCTTGTTCCTTCCTCCGTCCACAGTGCATAACCACCACTGCCCCACCCCTTCTAAACAACTTCTCACCTTTCAGCAAGCTAGGACTAAATCATGCTGCTGCTCTTGCATTGGCCTCTTCTCCTGGAAAGACTCCCACTTTTAAACCTGCTCAATTAATAGGGAGACTAGCCCGTCTCCCATGGAGAAACCAGCATACACTATGTAGATGAGGAAGAGATGGCTCTGTTGATGATGTAGATGGGCCAACTTTTATGCAGGGCAGGCAGAATTGAGGGAACTGGATTAGATTAAAGACAATGGTCTAGGAAAGCCAACTTTTTATATAAACACAAAGTAACGGACAAAATACACTACACAAGCACTTAATAACTGTGCCTCCAGGGCTGCTTCTGAATAAAATGTCTTGAGTTCAAATTTGCACATAATTCCGAGTCTTAGTTTTTTTACATGAAATACAGGTAATGGCTTTAACTCTCACTAGGTTGTTGAGCAGTGTTAAAGAGTTAATATGTATATGACATTTAGAAGATTAATAAAAAAATATTAGCTAGTATTATTTCATGACAATCTGATACATATTCAGAGGATTTTATTTCCGTAGAGTTTATTTTTTTATGAGCAACTCTCTAGTGTCACAGATCACCTTATAGTCTATTATTTAGCTAGAAATTGAATCATGAGAATGATTTTTAGTTCCAAGATTGAAGGGTAAATAAGGGCAGTAATCTTAGAGTTCTGCCAAGTCTCTATAAAGTCCGTAAGCCTGTTCCTTTTTTTAATTATTATTATTTTAAGTTTTGTTTCACATTTTTCTCCAATTGTATCAAGGACTTTCTGTTTTGATTCCTTTCAGTGTAGTCAGTCATTTTAGCCAGGCACCATCTAGTTTTTCTGATCTGAGGCTCATGGGAACTGAAGTTCACACATTCTGTTAGTCCTTTGGATTAACAGTCTATGTTTTTCATCACTTTTCTTTGCTCCTACCAGGGAGAGAACAATAGCTGTACCGTGATGGTTACTCACAAACTTTTAAGTTCCTAGCTACAACTCACCAGAGAGGTAGAACATTGTCTTTTTGGGCTATGAACAATAGGAATAAATCAAGAGAATGCAGAAGAGGTCATTTTGGTTGGGAAGGGTAGTCAGAGAATTAATCATTTAGTGAGAAGACAGTCACTTGAGAGAAAAAGAATAGTAAAGAATAGAAACAATCAGAAATAGCAACATTTGAATAATTAAAAAAAATGAGTATAAGAAATTAATAATATAACTTTTATTCCTATTAACTTGTTCTTTTCTATAATGCTTTACAAATAAAAGTTTACTTGTTGTTGCTGTTGTTATGTGCCATCAAGTTGCCTATAACTCATAGTGACCCGACGTATAACAGAAGCTAGCTCTGTCCTGAGCCAGTCTCATTGACTCCAACAAACCTATCCCCATTGCCCTAGTTATTGTATCAATCCATCTCTTCCGGGCTTTTCTTCTCCTGTGCTATCTATCACCCTTTTGAACATGATATCCTGACCACATGCATGTGAGACGGAGCTTCAAAATCCTACCCTCCAAAGAGAAACTTGGTTTCACCCTCTCCAAGACAGACTTTTTTTTTCTTTCTTGGCAATCCATGGTATGTTCAAGACTTACAAATATCAATGTTCATGTACTTATTAGGGCATTAAGAAAATACACAATGTTCATGCACTTACGTACTCCTTTCATGGAATTTTAAAGCATAAAAACAACACTCATTTTCAAGTATATGCAGGGGTTTGGGATTCTTCTTAACTTGACTCTAGGTAAGTTCGTAGCCATGAGATGTTGAAACCTAAAAACATGGCTGTAGAGATTTCTTATAGCAGATTTGTTTTGTAAGAGACTGAACTATTAATTTCCACTCCCTTTCTAGAGAGTATTAATCTGATTTAATATTATAATCTGTTTTAATATTAGTATAAACCTTAGAATAAATCTGAATTCTGAAATAAAGAACAGAAAAGGATTTTTCCCTTACCTTCTTCAATACCTCACATGCATGAGTTGGTTATTATGGAAATTAAACACTTTGTAGTTATCTCAAGTTGGTAGCAAATTACATAAAAACTCAATGGCCTAGACAACAATAAATATTTATCATGTTTTCACATGTTTTCCTCTGCATCAGAAATTTGGGAGTAGTGGGTTTTCACTAAACTCTAGTGTTATTATAATTATGTGTTATTTCATAATTATTAAGTTATATAATATTAATTATAATTTAAATATTAAATTATATACTATTAAATAAAAATAATATTATAATATAATTATATTATAATGATTAGGGACTCAGCCACTCATTGAAAGGTTGGTATTTCAAGCCTACTAGTTGGTCTGTGGGAGAAAGATATTATATGCTACTTTTGTAAAAATTAGTCCAGGTTATAAAACAGAAAACAGGGAAACCAGTTAACTTTGCAAGCTTTCATATAGCAAAATTTTTAAAGGCATAATTTTTTTAAGATGATATCCAGGCTGGTTTTAGAAGGGGTCGTGGTACTAGAGATATTGTAGCTGATGTTAGATGGATCTTGGCTGAAAGCAGGGAATACCAGAGGAATGTCTATCTGTGTTTCATT
>NW_006399792.1:1293576-1303803 GCF_000299155.1 Elephantulus edwardii
ACTCGACGGCACATAACAACAACAACAACAAAAAATGATACTAGATCATTGCAGAACTCTTACTTTTCCCAGATCAATTGTCTTTCTGTAGGCACACAGGATTTGAACTCATTCAATTATAATTATGAAGCTTAAAAAAATAAAATAAAATTTTTTAAAAATCCATGATTCCAGATTCGTTTAGGGAATGCTTCCAATTGTGAGAACTCTTTTTTTTTAAATATTGCTTCAATGAACTATCCAAAAGGAAGCTATTTAATTCCTTCTAAAGGAATAAGAGGGGATATTAGAATGGGGTATTGACACATGGTTACCATGAACAGCACCAATGCCAGATCAAACCAATAAAATGTGTTTTGTTCATTAATGTGATTTATTTACAGTATGTCCATAGCAGTCAACATAGAATTTTGGCATGTTTTTTTATTTCACACTGAAATGTGTTTCAAATGCCTCCACAAATATAAAACTATCTGATTTAGAAAATTAATACTTGTGTTGTTGTTCCTCTTCTTTCTGCATTTAACCTCCAGATCACAAAAGCCCTCCTTCCATCGATGATGAAAAGAAATCATGGTCACATTGTCACGGTGGCTTCAGTGTGTGGCCATGGGGTGATTCCATATCTCATCCCTTACTGGTAAGTATGGCTGTATAACCTGAAGAGCTCTGGTGGTGCAGTCTGCAGGGAGTTGTTCAGCTGACAGAAAGTGGTGCCTCTCTGGCAGTTCAAACTCACCAGCAGCTCTAAGGGAGAAAGACTGGCAATCTCCTATGCTATTTATAACCTTTGAAGTCTGTTTGTACTTAAGCTATGAGTTGGATCTGACTTCATGACAATGAGTGAGACTGAAGTGGTTATTAGTTCTCATATGCAAATCCTCACTGAAGTGTAATTTGTAGAATTTATAGAATTTAAATGGTAGGTTGGAATCCTTGAAATGATTCTTCTTAAAACAATGAAACTGCTTGTATTCATCTTTAAAGCATTTTCAAGTCCTGAAAACCCTGTAGAATAATGAAATAAAATACTAATGCCAAGTAGATTTCTATTGTCTCTGGAAATAGTGCACGCTGATAAGAGCATTAGGAAACTCCCAGACTAAGAACAAAGGATGCAGAAGTTCAAAGGACCACAAATCTATGTCATGCCTGGGTGTACAAGATAAGCCCATAACAATAGTCCCCTAGATGAAATATTTTCCAATGTGTTTGTGCCATTGACAATCATGTGTGGGGCCGGCAGGGCATGTGCATCTCAGCCTGATTATAAGCTACAGATGCTTTGTTCCTAACCAAGGAACTTGAAGAGAAGGAAGTGATAGCTCTTAACCTATTTTCAAAATGCCCTTCCTCAGAAAATCCTCCAATGATATCTCATTTCCTCCTTCACTGCCTTAATGTCACAGAAAAAAATATGTCTAACTTGTCGATGATTTGACCAGTTCTTTCCACAACTGAAAAAAAAATAAACTAAAGCAACTAATGAGAAAGCTTATGAACAGATCATTGGTTGATTTATTATAACCAACATCAGGAAGACAAAGACTCTGACCACTGGACCAATAGGCAGTGTTGTCACGGATGAATAGGAGATTGAAACTGTCAACAGTTTCCTTTTGATTGAATCCACAATTAACGCCCTTGGTATGAGCAGTCAAAAAATAAGAAGATGCATTACACTGGGGAAATCTGTAGTTAGGGACCTTTCCAAATTATTGAGGAGTAATGATGTCAGTTTGAGGGCTAAGGTGTATCTGATTCAGGCCATAGTCTTTCTGATTACCAGCTATGCACCCGAGACCTGGACAATGAATAAGGATGACAGAAAAAGAATTGATGTCTTTCAGCTGTGGTGTTGGAGAAGAGCACTGAACAGCCCATGAACAATCAAGAGAATGAATACATATATCTTAGATATGGTGCAGTTGGAGTGCTCTTTGGAGACAAGAATGATGAGGCTTTGCCTCACATACTTTAGACATGTTTCTTGGAGGTGCTATTCCTTGGACAAGGACATGGTTTTGGGAAGGGTGGAGGGTTGGTGAAGGAGAGGAAGACCTTCAACCAGGTGGATTGGTACAGTAACCACTGCAATGGGCTCTTGTGTGTCAGGAAGTGTGAGGATGACACAGCATAGAACAGGGTTCAGATCTTTCGTTCATAGGGTCGAGATGAGTCATACTCAACTCGATGGCACCTAACAAAAACAATAACAAACAACATAACAAATGTTATTATTATTCGTGAACCAAATGACTCTCACAATAAGTTCAATCACAGATGTAGTTAAATTTCAAAGTAGTTCAAAATATCTGCGCATGCACAAATAAATGGTTGCTTCAGTCTGTTCTGTGCTGTCTAAAAATATTAGAGTTTCTGAAAGAGATCATAATATAAAGTTCTAGATAGGAGATAAATTTAGAACTTGACTCAAAATCACAATAACGGCACGAGCTTAATGGCCTGGTGGAGACTAGAGGAAGCCTGAAGACTATGACCATCAGTAGCAAGTTGAGGCCCAAACTTGAATTCACCTCTGTGATTCAATTAGCAGCCAGACAATAGGCAGATTCCTGACTCTCAGCGTTAGCTGGACGGTTTGATTGGATCTTTTGCACCTTGAATGAGAGCCAGCTGAGGAAGGCCTGGGTGCTTGTGGCAGTCTTTTTGCCCCAAGTGGGTGTCCACAGAGCGGGCTTGCTAGATGAATTGGGGGTCTCTGGCCCAGAGTTTGCCAACGTTTGGGATTGCCAGAAGGGTATAAAATACCATAGGGCCCTCAGGCCTATTTTTTATTGTTTTTGGTTAAACATTCTTCTAGGTCATATAGTCCTGGTGTGTCCACTTGCCATACAGAGGTACCTTGTGGTTTCTGTAAAGCTGAACACTGTGACACTGATTTGTCAAGTGTGATAATGGTCACCCAAGGTGGACAGTATTTGGTGGAGCTCCATGATTAAAACAAGCTTGGAAGCAGGAGTGGCATCCACTTCCATAATAGCTTGCCTCCAGAAACCCTATGAACCTAGAAAAAGGATGAAAGTCATGCAAATGTCAAGGACTTTCATTCATAGGGTCACTAAGAGTCATCTTCGACTTGATGGTACTTAACAACAACAACAGCAAGATATTCAACACTTAGAATTACAAGGGTAACATTTGTCCAAGAATAAAACAGAGAAAGAAGGGAGAGAATGAAGAAATTATTAGAAACAATAAAGAAAGAGAGAAAGCAGCAAGGAAGTTACAAATATAAGGTAGGTATTGTAATCACTGTCAGAAAAAAAAGTACATATGTATGGAATACCCATCCACTCTGTAAAATTTCAGTAAAATCATAGTAAAACATTAAACATAATAGTACAGACATTAAGCAATTACTAATATTAATGCTCATGAAGACAAAGCAAATATTGTAGCAAAATATGCAAAGAGCTAGAGTCAGAAAATCTAAAGGAAAGAACTCGCTAGGCATTTCTCAAACTGAAGGAACTGAAGATCAAATTCAAGCCTTGAGTTGCGATACTTAAAGATGCTGAGGACAAGATCTTGAATGATCCAGGAAGCAGCAAAACAAACATGGAAAGAATATACGGAATCACTGTACTAAAAAATTGGGCTGGCACAAATCCATTTCAGTCAGTAGCATATGATCAAGAAACAATTAAAGGAGAAAAGTCGAGCTGTTCTGAAGGAATTGGCAAAAAATAAAGCCCCAGGAATTGATGGACTACCAATTGACATATTTCAACAAACATAGCAACTCTGAATATGCTTGCCGGGTTATGCCATGAAATCTGGAGGAGAGTTACCTGGCCAAACTGAATGGAAGAGATCCATACTTATTCTCATTCCCACCCCCCCCCAAAAATGATCCAATAGAATGTGGAAATTATCAATCAATATCACATACAAGTAACATCTTACTGAAGATTATCCATAAATTACAAGAGCAGTATATCAACAAAGAATTGTCAGAAATAGAAGAGGCCATGGAACTAGGGATCATTGTTGATGTCAGATGGATCTTGACTGAAAACAGAGAGTACCAGAATAATGTCTATATGTGTTTTATTGACTACGCAAAGACATTTGACTCTGTGAACCACAGCACATTATGATCAACATTGAGAAGAATGGGAAGCTGAGAACACTTGATTGTGCTCCTGTAAGAGCTATACCTAGCCCAATAAGGTGTTGTCCAAACACAGTAAGGGAACAAACAGTTCATGGTTCAAAATCAAGAAAGGAGCGTATTGGGGACATATTCTTTCTCTATAATTTTTCAATCTAATGTGGAACAGATCATTTGGGAGGATGGATTTGAAGAAGAAGGTGACATCAGAATTGGAAGTAGACCAATCAACAACATGCTTTATTGGAGATAACACAACCTTGCTGACCAAAACTGAGGAGGACTTGAAGCACTTGCTACACAAGATCCAAGACTGCAGCCTTCAATATCAACTGTATCTTAGAATCAAGAAAATAAAAATCTTCACCCTCAGGCCAATAGGCAGAATTATGATAGATGAAGACAGATTGAAGCCGTTAAAAAAAAAATCTCATCTTGCTTGAATTCACAATCTACATCCTTGGCACTAGCAGGCAAGAAATCAAAAGATGAGTTGCACTGGGAAAATCTATTGTCAGGGACCTCTCCAGAGTGCTATGGAGCAACAATGTTAGTCTAGCAACTAAGGTGTGCCTGATTCAGGCCATTGTCTTCTCAGTTGCATGCTATGCATCTGAGAGGTGGGCAATGACTAACAAGGACAGAAGAATTGATGTCTTTGAATTGTGATGCTGGATAAGAGTATTGAATGGACTGTCAAGAAAACAAAAAGTCTGTCCTGGAGAAGGTGAAATCAGGTTACTGCTTGGAGGCAAGGATTTTGAAGCTCTTTCTCACATACTTCAGGCACAATGTCAGGACGAGCCAGCCCTGCAGAAGGACATCACACTTGGAAGGGTGGAGGTTCAGCACAGGAGAAGAAGGCCTACAATGAGATGGATTGACACAGTGACAATGACAATGGGGTCAGTTGTGTCAGAGAGGGTCAGAGCTATTGTTCATAGGGTCACTGTGAGTTGTAGTTGACTCGATAGCACATAACAACACAACAATATTAATGCTTAAGATAAAGAAATCCAATGTAGTAATAATTTTCCTCCTTTTCCCTTCTTCCACAAAAAAACTACCAGCTTTTAACTTTAGTGTTCTTACTGTCTCTTATTTTCAAAATAATAATTAAAATTTATATAAATTCTTATACATAATATTTTTTAAATTTTTCTTTTTCTTTTTTGTGTGTGTACCGTCAAATCGGATCTGACTGGTACAGGAGGAGATTGCCCCTCCTTCTCCAGCAGAGCATCTGGTGGATTTGAACCACGTGCCTCTGAGATTGCAGTGCAGCTTCTTGCCACTAGGCCACCAGAGCTCCCCATAATAGAGTATTTTTTACAAGTGTTATTTGGTAAAGTCTTTGAAACAGCCTGCTATTTTGATTATTTGCATTTTAAAAATCAGAAAATCAAAAGAAAGTTAGGTGCAAAAGGACACATACTCCATTTGGAGGGTTTTGTTTGGCTTTTTAAAATTCAGATCAAAACAAATTAAGCTATAAAGTGACAACGATTGTCAATAAACTGTAAATTTACCCAAGGACAGGGGAGAAATATGCAAAATCACAGGAAAGCTTGTCAACATAGATTTCAGGTATGCTGTATTATAAAATAGGGTTTTTTCCTGACTCACACTCCCCCCCACTTTTCAAAATGACAACAGTTAAACACCCTGGTGGTATAGTGGGCAAGGAGTTGCATTGCCAAAGGCATGCAGTTCAGATAGCCAATCTCCTTTCCCGCAGCTTCTTAACACCCAGGTCCAGAGTCAATTCTCTACTCAAGAGACTAGAACAACAATAACATAGTTTAAATAGTAAGTGGAAAACTGACATGTCGGGTCAAAAAGTATTGAGCTAGTTAATTAAAGTTATTTGTTATTTTACTATCATTGTCAATTAGGGAATTTATACATTCAGAATTCCATGTAATTATCCAAGAAAATTTAAATGAATGACAATTCATCGTCTAAGGAGGGGAAAATATCTTACCATTGCGGTTGATTTTGTTAAGTGATCCGAGGATGGTTTACTTAGCCTTGAGTAACAGTGGTTGATCGTTTCCCTTACAGCTCCAGCAAATTTGCGGCCGTTGGCTTTCACAGAGCTCTGACAGCAGAACTTGCAGTGCTGGGGAAAACTGGTGTCAAAACTTCATGTCTCTGTCCAGTTTTTGTGAATACCGGATTCACCAAAAACCCAAGCACAAGGTGAGGTCAAAACCAAATCGGAATGAGAGTATGACGTGAGAAACTGAAATGAAAGCTAAATGAGGAATTTTTAGGTGAATCAATAGAGAAGATGGAGGAAGAGGAGTGAAGCTCCATTTCCTGACTTAATGTTATTTTGCCAGAGAAAGATGGGCAATCTCCCATGCGACACACTGCCTCCGAAAACCCACTAGGGGGTCCACTACGAGTCGGTTCCAACAGGAAGGTCCACAAGAGCAACAATGCTATTTTAAAGGTGCTCTGGTGATACAGGGAGCTTTGGTGGCCTAATGGTAAGAAGCTGCACTGTAATCCTGAAGACATGTGGTTCAAGGCCATCACCTGCTCTGAGGGAGATGATTGGGCAATCTCCTTCCGTGTGATTAACTGCCTCTAAAAACCCACCAGAAGTTCAGCTATGGGTCGTTTCTGACTCCACGGTACACAACAGCAACAACTGGTGGTACAGTCTGTCCAAATTGCTAACCAAAGTACTTTGCTAACCAACGTATTTTTTTTTCCTCTGTGGGAGAAATGTGGGCTGTCATCTCCCATTAATATTTATAGGTTCCAAAACCCAACAGAGGGTTACTATAAGCTGGATTTGACTAGATGTTATCAGTTGAGTTTTTGCTCATTATTTTTAGACATTGGTCTTCCATATGAATTCCTAAAAATGATTACACTTAAAGGGAGATCTGGTAGCGTCGTGGGTAAGGAGTGGCACCACCAACATGAAGGTAACTGGTTTAAATACACAGGCTGCTCTGAGGGAGAAAGATGGGCAGACTGCTCTGGTGTGATTTATAGCTTCTGAAATCAGCTGGAGGGTCAGCTAAGAGTCAGTTCTGATTCAGTGGCACATAACAACAATAGCACATGTTAAGGTCCACCCATTGGAGGCTTATAGACTTAAATTCAGAACTGTGTTCTCTCTTGTCAGCTGTGGAGTCCAACTTACTGACATAAAGTTTATTCTAACTCAGAGTAACTCTGTAGGACAGAAGAGAACAGTGATTGTGTTTCTAAAGCCACAAACTTTACAGAAATAGACTGCCACATGGATTCCAACCATGAGCTTTTCAGCTGGCAGCCAAGCCCTTAACCACTATGCCACCAGGGATCCTCAGGGAAGTGCTTATTGTTGTGCACCGTCAAGTCAGAACTGACCCATAGCTGTCCTTCCAGCAGGTTTTCAGAGGCAGTTAAACGCATGGGAGGAGATTGCCCATCATTTCCTTAAAATACATATATGACCCAGCACCAATAAAGAGGCATCTGCTTGCCCAGGTTAAAAAAAATACATATATGGCTAGATCATGTGTGTTTGCAAGGACAGAGTATGTGAGTAAACACTGTGATATGATTTGGCTTCTTGCCTATTTTCTTGGGTAGGAAATTGGCCCTATAAAATTCTCTAGTGATATAGTCCAGAATGACTGGTATAGCTAACTAAAAGACCATACTTCTTTGGCATTTCAAATCCACCAACAGTTATATGGAAGAAAGATGGGCAATCTCCTGCCAGGCAATTTACAGCTTCCAGAAAACCTGCTGAGGGGTGGGGGGCGGTGTAGGCCATGAGTCAGTTCTGACAGGATGGCAGTGAGTTTGAGTTTAAGGTAAGCATTCCGTTTTAACGTATAATAAGCTGAACAAAACGTACCAAACAGACTGATGAGAAAAGCATAACAGACGAGAAACAGATAGTGTGACCCTAGATGACATGGGTGCCTAGACACTGCTTAAGAGTTGAGATTAGTTTTTAATTAGTTTTGTTGTCTAATTGGGCTACTGAATTGTAATTTCCCAAACAAAAGATAGAAGTCAATATGCTAATATCAGATTTAGTTTATAGATAGAATTGGTAGTTTAGGTATTTGGAAACCAAGAGAAGAAGCAAAAAGTAACAGTTCAGAAAACATACTGATTTATGTTACCCTCTACTGGTCTGCTGCTGAGTGCCATAGAAAACTCAAGCAATTGATAATCTGCAACAAACCGTACAACCTCAGGGAAGGAAGCTTCAGCATTACTAACAATGTCATTGTTGTTGTTAGGTACTATTGAGTTGAATATGATCAATAACGATCCTTGGAACAACAGATCTGAACCCTGTACTATCCTGCACCCTTCTCACACTTCCTGACACCCCAGAGCCCATTGTTGCGGTCACTCTGTCAATTCACTTGGTTGAGGGTCTTCCTCTCCTTCGCTGACCCTCTGCTTTTCCAAACGTCATGTCCCTCTCCAAGGAACAGCCCCTCCTAGCAACATAAGTGAAGTATATGTGTCAAACATTTATCATCTTTGCCTCCAAGGAGAATTCTTGTTGCACTTTTCAATAACTAAAAATAAGTCTACATAGCTCATGTATACATTTTTATCTTTTTGTCCACTACCTATTAGTCGATATCTAAACATCTTTGGCACAACATTTTCACTCATTTACATTTTAATTCTGTCATTATTTTGCACCAATGGGCCTGAGATTGTTTCTATTGCTTATGGGCCTATGTACACTGTCTCCAGTATAAGAGAAGCCATTCCTCCAGTTATGATGAAGCACTTCATGGGTAACTTTTGAATTAACAACTTCAGGATAGGCACATCAAAAGGGAAACTCAAGGACCTACCACTACTATCTCAAAATCATTTGGCCTCCACAAGCTGGAGACTAAGGAGCGCCTGATCCGGGCTATAGTCTTCGCAATTGTGTGCTATACATCAGAGAGCTAGACAGTGACTAGGGATGAAAGAATGAGAATTGATGCCTTTGAGCCATGGCGCTGGAGAAGAGTGATACATATACCACGGACTGCTGTTGTTGTTGTTATATGCTGTCGAGTCGCTTGCAACTCATAGCGACCCTATGTACAACAGCTCTAAACTCTGCTCTGTCCTGTGCCAATCTCATTGTCTCTGACACACTTATCCAATTGTCCCAGTCACTGAATCAATCCACCTCCCACAGGGCCTTCCCCTCCTGCGCCTGCCCTCCACCGCCCCAAGCATGATGTCCTTCTCCAAGGACTAGTTCCTCCTTACAACATGACCAAAGTATGTCAGATGAAGTTTGAGAATCCTTACCTCCAAGGAGAAGCCCGGTTTAACCCTCTCCAGGACGAATCTGTTTGTTTTCTTAGCAGTGCATGGTACTCTCAGCACTCTTCTCCAACACCAAAGCTCAAAAGCTTCAATTCTCCTTCTATCCTCCCCAGTCATTGTCCAGCTCTCTGATGCATAACAAGTGATTGCAACGACCATGGCCTGTATCAGACGCACCTTAGTCTCCAGAGACACACGGTTGCTCTTGAGTACTTTAAAGAGGTCCCTAACAGCAGACTTTCCCATCACAAGGTGATTTTTTATTTCCTGGCTGCTGGTGCCAAGAGTGTTGATTGTGGAGCCAAGCAGACTAAAACTGTGAACAATCTCAATCTTTTCACCATCTATCCTGATGCTGCCAACTGGTCCAGCGGTGAGAATCTTTATCTTCTTGACATTGAGCCTCAATCCACATTGAAGGCTGCAGCCCCTGACCCTCAGCAGCAAACACTTCAGGTCCTCCTCAGTTTCAGTAAGCAGGGTTGTATCATCGGCATAACACAGATTGTTGATAGATCTTCCACCAATCCTGGTGCCTCATTTCTCCTCATAGAGCCCAGCCGCCCAGATGATCTGTTCTACATAAAGCTTGAAAAGATATGGAGACAGAACACATCCCTGGCATACACCCTTCCCAATTTTGAATCATGTAGTGATTCCTTGCTCTGTTCTGATGACTAGCTCTTGTTCCAAGTATAAGTTTCACATTAGCATGATCAAGTGTTCTGGGATTCCCATTCTTCTCAGAGTCAGCCACAGTTTGTTATGATCCACACAGT
>NW_006399792.1:1303903-1306162 GCF_000299155.1 Elephantulus edwardii
CTGGACTTCTGGCAGTTCTCTGCTGATATGCTGTTTCAGTTGTTTCTGGATAATCTTCATGGACTGCTAGGAGAACAAATAAGTTTGTCCTGGAGAAAGTGAAGCCAAGCTGATCCTTGGAGTCAAGGATTCTGAAGCTTCGTCTGACATATTTGGGGCATGTTGCAAGTAGGGACCAGTCCTTGGAGAGGGACATCATGTTTGAGAGAGTGGAAGGACAGTGCAGGAGAGGAAAATCCTGGATGAGATGGATCGATTCAGTGATGGGGTAGTGGGAATAAGTGGTTGGAGACAGTGAGGTTGGCACAGGATAGGGCAGGGTTTAGGGTTCTTGTACATAAGGTCACCATGAGTTGCAAATGACTCAGCAGCACATAATGAAAACAACAACAAGAAGAAAGTACAATTAGCTATAGAAGTCTCTCCTATCTAACAGACCCTGAGAGGCATTTCTTTCCTGACCCACAATTCATCTTGTTGTTCTGAGTCATTGAGTTGCGTGTGACTCTTAGTAAATCTATGTGCTCTGAACTCTGCTCTCTCCTGAACCAGTCTCACTGTCTCCCACATCTGCCCACATTACCCAACTTCTTGTGTCAGTCCATCTTATCCGGGGTCTTCCTCTCCTGTGCTGTCCCTCCACCCTTCCAAGCACAATGTCCTTCTCTAAGGACTGGTCCTTTATGGCCACCTGCCCAAAGTATGTGAGATTTGCTTCCAAATCCCTGTTTCCAAGGAGCAATCGGTTTTCACTCTTTTCAGGATAAATCAGTTTGTTCTCTTGGCAGCTCATGGCATGTTCAAAACTCCTCCACCACCACAATTCAAAGGTATCAATTCTTTTGTTATTTTTTTAAAAATTTTATTTAAATAGCATTCAATTTATTACAAATATTTAGTATTGGCTTCCCTTACTTCCCCCCTTTTGTTTTTATCATAATTATGTTATCATCTAGATGAGCATCCTTTATACACTAACAAACAAACAAAACAAATTAAACATAATAAACTCAAAGAAATACTTTCAAAAATCTCCATATGATCAGAAGGATTCAGGTTGACTTGTTTGTTGAAACTTGTTTGTTTATTGTTCCTTGAAAGTTTGTTTTAATTGTCCCATTGCCACAGTGCTTGTCAAGACCAGTTCTGATTGATCTTCTTTGTCAGTGTGTCCTTTGCCATTCCCTATCACTTCTCCCTGAGAGAGATTTCACCCTGATCCATAAGGAAAAGGAGACGGCGTATTCTTTTAGCTACTTCCTGCTGAAAAGAGATGCTGTAGGTTTTAGGGTGAAGATCTTTTGTTATTTTTTATCATTGTCCAGCTCTCTGATGCACATCAAGTAATTATGAAAACCAGGACCTGAATCAAGCATACATCAAGTCTCCAGACTGACATTATTGTTCTTCAGGACTTTGGAGAGGTCCCTGATAGCAGCTTTCTCCAGAACAATTTGTCTTTTGATTTCCTGACTGCTTGTGCCTAGAGTGTGGATAATAGAGCCAAGCAAACTGTAACTTTTAAAAATCTCAATCTTTTCTCCATCTATCATGGTGCTGAAAATTGGCCCAGTGGTGAGAATCTTTGTCTTCTTGATATTGAACTTCAGTCCATGTTGAAGACTACAGTCCTTGACCTTCTACAGCAAATACTTCAAGTCCTCCTCAATTTTGGCAAGCAAGGTTGGGTCATCTGTATAACATAGATTATTGATTAGTCTTCCTTCAGTGCTGATGCTACATTGCTTGCCATAAAGCCCTGCCTTCAAAAATCTATTGTACATATAGACTGAAAATGTATGGAGACAGGATGCATCCCTGACTCCTTTCTTGATTTTGAATGGTGCAATGTTTCCTTGCTCTGTTCTGAGGACTGCTTCCTGATTCAAGAATAGGTTTCACATGAACATAATCAAGTGTTCTGGGATTCCATTCTTCTCAAGATTAGTCACTATTGGTTGTGATTCACCCCATTCTTTTTTTTCTTGTCTAGTTCCTCTATTCCTCTTCTATCTACTTCTTTTCTACTATTTGAGCTTTTGTAAAATGGTAACAATTAGAAATGTCTTTACAGTTGGTTGGCCAGGTAGCTGTCTTCTAAATATCTTGGCACAAACTGGTATGGCATATCCAGAATTGCATTTGTTTTCTGAAACATCTCAATTGGTTCCCGGGGACTTATTTTTTTGTCGTTGCCTTCAGCGCAGCTTGAACCTGTTTCTTCAATACATTGGCAATTTATCATATTTTATTTCCTTG
>NW_006399792.1:1306397-1307342 GCF_000299155.1 Elephantulus edwardii
AGATTAAATTTAGAATCTGAAACTGACCAGTGTGGATGAGTTACAAGGGCAGCTGATGGGGGCTGCAGAATCCCACCCAATTCCTCCCCCACCTAAGAGCTAACAGCTATGAGGCACAGGAACTAAGTTAGTGTGTCTCAGAAACAGGTTATGGCAAAAAATCAGAAGGGGGGATGGCGACACCCACCAAACCCTTGGTCAGAACCCTCGTTTCAATTAGTTCTACCTGTGTCACCCTGTGTCAGAAGGAACCAGGCCAAATTGATGCCAGGTAGAGGAGTCACCTGGTGTTCATGCCCAAGCTTCCACTCAATCTCCTTAAGCAGAACTGTCAGGAAACTAAGCAAGACTCCCAGTGAAATGTAAATTTCAGATAAACAATGAAAGCTTCACCTTTGTTCCCTGTGACACTCCAACATACTGACCTGGAGCAACTGTCTGCTTTCCTCTCTTAAACTCAACATCCTATTAGTTTGCTTTTGCTCCTAAATCTGGAGATCCTCTTTTGTGGCGGCCCTTATCTCAAAAAAGGGGGGAAAGGGTTCAGTCAGAAACCTTGGAAAAGAAGTGGGGGTTGTTGTCAGTTTTCAGGGTGTAAGGTAGAGGAGGAACAACTTAGTCAAATGAAGCTTATTTACCCCCACTGGAAGGATATATATTCTTGGGGAGGGAAAAAAACAATGCCAGAATGTCTTCTACACTGGCCTTGCTCAGTTGTTAGCAGGTGTGAGGAAGATGCCAGATGCACACAGAGACCATTGCATAGTCCTCAAGGTGTTTACAAACACTGGCTGGTAAGGCTATGCTGGATTTCTGCCAGGGGGCCTCCTAGCTCAGGCAGCTAACATCCACAGTGATTTTTTAAATTTTTTTTATTAATTTCAACTAAAATTTACAGAGACTTTGGATTTCCATTCATTCATTGTTGCACTTTTCTCCCCTCCC
>NW_006399792.1:1308337-1311878 GCF_000299155.1 Elephantulus edwardii
GTTCCTTGTTTTTCAATGCAGCATAGTATTCCATTGTGTGAATATACCACAGCTTCTCTCTCCATTCGTTTGTTGATGGGCACTTAGGTTGTTTCTAACTCCTTGCTATTGTGAACAAAGCCACAATAAACATGGGTGTGCACATATCTGCCTGGATGTCAGTTATGGTCTCTTTAGGGTATATTCCCAGGACTGGAATTGCTGGGTCAAAATGGTATCTCTATTTTCAACTTTTTGAGAAAGTGCCACACTGCTTTCCACAGGGGTTGCACCATTTTACACTCCCACCAACAGTAAATAAGGGTTCCAGTCTCTCCACAACCTTGCCAGCATTTGCTGCTTGCTGTTCTGTCAAATTTTGCTAGTGAGATGATATCTCACAGTTGTCTTGATTTGCATCTGTCTTAGAGCTAGGGATTTTGAACATTTCTTCATGTACTTGTTGGCCTCTTTTAAGAGATAGAACTTGGTATCAATATCAAGGCTTCCTAAAAAGATGTTTTTTTCCTTCTAACGGCAGACTTCTAATAGAATCTCTATGCGTCATAGTCAACTTAAAGACACCTAAAAACAGATTTGGGTACTATAACTGAATGAACCATGAAATATTACCTCCTGGATGTATAAAGTGTCAACACAGCATGTGTGTGCATGCATGTGTGTGTATCTGTGTGTGTGTGTAGGGGATTGGGTTGGTAGCATTTATAGAGTAAATCTGGGAACATTTTTTTTTCTTTATGTGATTTTCTTTTTTAAAAAATTTATACTGGTTTATTTACAAAATTATAATACATTGTTTTTCACACCGGATGCTTCTCATTTCCTTCACACACACCCCCATCCATGAAATTGAGTGACCTTATGATTACCCCGCCCATCCTCACCCCTCTGCTGCCTCCCTTGACCTCTGCTGCATAGTATTTCATTTTGTGAATGTACCATAATTTCTCAATTCATTCATTTGTGGTTGGGCTGTTGCCATGTTCTTGCAATGGTGAATAACATTGCTATGAACATTGGTATACAAGTCTCCATTTGTGCCTCAGTTCCCATTTTCTCGGGTTATTTTCCAAGTAATGGAATAGCTGAGTCATATGGAATTTCTATGTTCAGCTTTTTGAGGAAATCCCAAACTACCTTCCAGAGTGGTTGTACCATTTTACAATCCCACCAACAATGTATAAGACTTCCTATCTCGCCATATCCTCTCCAGCATTTATAACTTGCTATCTGTCCTGTTAAACTTTGCCATTACTACTGGAGTAAGATGATATCTAATGGTTTTTATTTGCATCTCTTATTGTGAGTTGTTTTGAACATTTCTTCATGTGTCTGTTGGACATTCAAATATCTTCCTCTGTGAAAATTCTTTCTATGTATTTTTCTACTTTGTAATTGGGTTATCAGTCTTTTTCTTGTGGAGGCCCAGGAGTATTCTGTAAATTTTTATTACGAGACTCTTGTCTGAGATGTTATTACCAAATATTTGTTCCCAGTCTATGGGTTTTCTTTTCACCCTGTTGGAAAAATCTTTTGATGTGCACAGGGATTTAATCTTTCAAAGGAACCATTCATCAGTTTTATCTTCTTCAAATTGTGTATTTCTGACTGTATTTGGCAGTATTTTTACACCACAGACTATGCCTTCCAAGCTTGATCCCAGTTTTTTCCCTTATGAACATAACCATTTAGAGCTTCACTGCCAGGTCTCTGATGCTCCTTGAGTTGATTTTTGTGTGTGGTGTGAGATGTGGTTCCTGTTTCAGCTTTCTGCAGGTGGAAGTCCAGTTTTTCCAGCACCATTTTTTAAGAGGTCATCATTTCCCCATTTGATAGGTTTTATTCCCTTTTTGAGTATCAGTTGACCATAGATAGCTGGATCTATTTCTGGGTTCTCAATTCTGTTCCACATGTCTATGTGCCTGTCATTGTACGAGTACCATGCTGTTTTGGTTACTACCTCTGTGTAATAGGGTGGTTTTTAAATTTTTTTAATTATTCTTTTTTTAAATGTTCTACTAGTTTATTGATAAAATTCAAATATATTGTTTTCAAGAATAAATTCTTTCCATTTCTCTCACCCCACCCACCCATCAACTTGTACAACCTGATATTAATTCCCCTTCCTCCTGAAAATCTACATCCCTCTGTTTCCACCCTCTCCTACCCTTCCTGGATCCTTATACTCATTCTATAATAATGGTTTTATACAACATTTATCCTTGTGGGACTGAGTTAGTCCACTCAGCATAATGCTCTCCAGTCTCTCCCAAGTTAAGTAATAATTTACAAAATCATTGCTCGTGAATGCTACACAGCATTTCATTGTGTGAATGTACCATAATTTCTCAATCCTTTCGTTTGTGGTTGGACATTTGGGCTGTTTCCATGTTCTTGCAATGGTGAAGTAGGTTTTGAGGTCAGGAAGTGCTATGCCTCCCACTTCATTTTTGCTTATCAGAAGTGTTTTGCTTATTTGGGATCTCTAGCCTCACCAAATATACTTGACAATTTCCCTTTCAATCTCCTTGAAAAATTAATTTGGTATCAGTATTGGGATCACGTTGAATATGTAGACTGCTTTTGGTAGGATTGTCATTTTCACAATATTGAGCCTTCCTATCCATAAACAGGGCAAATTTTCCCATTTCTTTAGGTCTTTTATTGTATCTTGCAGAAATGGTCTGTAGTTTTCTTTGTATAGGTCTTTTGCATCTCTAGTTAGATTCACTTATAAGCATCTCAATCTTTGGTTGGCTATTGTAAATGGCACAACTTAGCACATCCAGGGTAACTTCTGTTTGTTGAAATAAATCGATTGGTATGCTGTCAACTCCTGGAGCCTTGTTTTTTCCAATTCCTTCAGAGCAACTTGAACTTCCTCCTTCATCACCATAGGCTCTTGCTCATATGTTATATCATGAAATTACTTTGTGTCAGCCAATTTCTTCTGACACAGTGACTCTGTGTACTTTTTTCATCTTCTTTTGATACTTTCTGGATCATTTAACATTCTACCTAAACTATCTTTAAGTATTGCCACCCGTAGCTTGAATTTGTTTTTCAACTCCTTCAGCTTAAGAAATGCTGAGAGAGTTCGGCCCTTTAGATTTTCTGAATCCAACTCTGCACATTTCATTACAGTATCTTGCTTTGTCATCTCAAGCTGCCTTTGAAATTTTCTGTTCAGCTCTTTGATATCTTGATTTCATCCTTTAGCTTTGGCTTCTCGGAGCTCTAATGAAATACTCAGAGTCTCATCTGGCATCCATCTTGGTTTTTTCTTCTTCTTCAGCCTTTGTAATGATCTTTTGCATTCTTCGTGGATGATTTTCTTGATATCCTCCTGGAACTCATTTGGTCTACACTCGTTGGTGCTCAAGGCCTCAAACCTGTTCCTGAGATGTGCTCACTAAGTTGTGCCAAGAAATCTGAAGAACAGCCACCTGGCAAACTGACTGGAAAAGATCAATATTTGTTCCCATTCCAAAGAAAGGTGACCCAACAGAGTGTGGAAATTATCAAACAATATCATTAATAT
>NW_006399792.1:1312468-1338609 GCF_000299155.1 Elephantulus edwardii
CAGTTTTAGTTTACTTGGTTCCACAGTCAACACTCTTGGTAACAGCAGCCAGGAAATCAGGAGACAAATTGCATTGGGAAAGTCAGCTGTGAGGGACCTCTCAAGAGTACTGAAGAGCAATGACATCAGGCTGTATGGTATGCCTGATTCAGGCTATAGTCTTTTCAATTACATGCTATGCATCAGAGAGTTGGACAGTGACTAGGGATAATAGAGAATTGATGCCTTTGAGCTGTGGTGTTGGAGAAGAGTGTTGAATATACCATGGACTGCTAGGAAAACAGACAGGTTTGTCCTGGAGAGGGTGAAGCCAGAATGCTCCTCGGAGTCAAGGATTCTGAAGCTTCATTTGACATACTTTGGGTATGTTGCAAGGAGGAACTGATCTTTGGAGAGGGACATCATGTTTGGGAGAGTGGAGGGACAGCGCAGGAGAGGAAGACCCTGGATGAGATGCATCGATTCTGTGAGTGGAGAGGTGGGAATGAGTGTGTTTGAGACAGTGAGGCTATCACAGGATAGAATGGCATTTCGGGCTCTTGTACACAGGGTCACTATGAGTCACAAGTGACTCGATGGCACATAACAACAACAACAATTGTAAATGGTAGGAATCCTGGTAGGGAGTGTTCTGAAGCAGTCTGAATCTACAGAGGTTTTGATTTTTGGTCCTGGTAAGACTCTGGGACCATTTACTGTCCACTGGCTATGTTGTTGTTGTTTGTTGTTTAGTTGTTTAGTGCTGTCGAGTCGTAGATGACTCATAGCAACCGTATGAAGGAAAGACCTGAGCACTGTTCGTACATAGAGTTTCCGGAGGCAAGCCATTCGGAAGTGGATGCTGCTCCTGCTTCCAGGTTTGTTTCAGTCGGGAAGCTCCAGCCAACACTGTCCACCATGGGTACCCGTTACCACGGGAGGAGCCAACCGGGAATAACATGGCCTCCTCCTGTCCCAACTGCCTTTGGGTTTAAGGCCGCCTCCTGACTCAAACCCTAGGCCAAGCTTAGCTTGCCTCGCTCCCAGGGACAGAGCAAACCTGCACGTCAAACACATGCCCCGAAAAGCACTCAACTCCAAAAGCTTGCCACAATTCCTGCCCTCACACCACCATGTTCCTTCCGGCAAGGAGCCACTGGCTATGAGTTGATTGTATTTGGCCTTCACCAGCAGGGGTTTAGAATCCTGGTGGGGAGTGTTCTAAAGCAGTCTGACTCTACAGAGGTTTTGATTTTCGGTTCTGGTTTTAATTGGTTTTGGTCAAACATTCTTCTAAGTGGTATAGCACTGGTCTGTCCATTTGCTGTACAGAAGTAATCCCATGGTTGTTATGATTCTAAAAAAACTATGACACTGATGTGTCAAATGTGATACTGGTTACCCATGTTGACAGTGTTTGGTGGAATTTCCGATTAAAACAAGCTTAGAAGCAGGAGTGGCATCTACTTCCATAAATAGTTTTCCTCTGGAAACTCCATGAACTTGGAGGAACGATGAAAGTTATACAAGTGTTCAGGTCTTTAGTTCATAGAGTCACTATGAATCATCTACGACACTATGGCACTTAACAACAACAACATCGTAAATGATAATTGCTTTCTTGATTTCCTTCTCTGAGTTCTCTTTGTTACAGAAGAAGAATCCCTCTGATTTTTGGATATTGATCTTATAGCCTGCCACTCTACTAAATTGGCCTACAAACTTTAACAGTTTTTTTTGTTGAGACTTTGGGGTTTTCTGGGTATACTATCATATCATCTGCATAGAGTGATATTTTAACCATTTTCTGGATTCCTTTTATTTCCTTCTCTTGGCATATTGCCATAGCAAACACTTCCAGTTCAATATTGGATAGAAGTGGTAACAGTGGGCATCCTTGTCTGGTCCCTGTTCACAAGGAAATTTTTTTCAGCCTTTCTCTGTTTAGAATCATAGTGGATCTTGATTTTGCATATATAACTTTCACTGTATGGAGGAAATTTAATCTGGGAACATTTTGAATCCCAATTATGATTTTATAAAAATGAAAGTTGAAATTTCTACAATTTAAATATCCCTTTTAAATTAAATTACAATTTTAAATATCCCTACAATTTAAATATCATTTAAATATCCCTTCCTTTTAAAATTAATATTGACTTAATGTTTTTTTAAAATCTTTTTAATTTTTTTTTAAATCACAGACTGTGGCCTGTGTTAGAAACAGAAGAAGTTGCAAGAAATCTGATAGATGGAATACTTACCAACAAGAAAATGATTTTTGTTCCATCATTCATCAATCTCTTGCTCACATTAGAGAGGTAAGTACCACATGTTGTTATAATGTGGCTTCAAGTCAATTCCAACTCTTAGTGATCCTACCATGGATTTAACTGTGTCCCTCAAACATATGAGCCCACTTCTTTAAATAATGATTTCCAGTGTGGTGTTATTATCCTTCATTTTGTTATCAGAGGTAGTAATCCTCCACCTCATGGTGTTCTATATATCTCAATTTCCGTATGTTAATGAGGAAGAATCAGGATGGGATGTATCTCGACTCTTACAAGAAAACATGACAATAATGACAACAATAATCTGTTCTGCTGTTCTATTTAAGTCAACATTGATGTAACATCACCAACAATATCCCTTGTTCCTTACCCTTTTCTGAGTCTGACTTTAATATATGACAGTTCCTTGTGAATATATTGCTATAATAATTTTTACACTATCTTCACCAAAATCTTACTTGCATATAATATTAATAGTAATAAATGACAATTCTATAATATAATACATAATAGCAATAATTTATAGCATGAATAATATTGTTTGGTAATTTCTTTCTTTGGAATGGGTATAAATATTAATCTCTTACATTTGCTTGGCCGGGTAGCTATCTCAAAAATTTTTTGGCATAGACATGTATGAATTTCCAGGATTGCTTTATTTTTGTTGAAACATCTCAATAAGCATTCAGTTGGAGTTCTGGTGGCCTTGTTGAATCCACCAGATGCTCTGCTGGAGAAGGAGGGCAATCTCCTCCTGTATCAGTCAGATCCAATTTGACGGTACAAGCACACAAAATAATAAAATTTAAAAAAAAATAAGCATTAGGTTAACTACTAGAACCTTGCTTTTCTCCAACAATTTCAATGTACTTTGATCATAGTTGGAAGGAGGAGTGGCATCCACTTCCATAATAGCTTGCCTCCAGAAACCCTATGAGCCTGGAGAGAGCATGAAAGGCACCCAAGCATCAAGGACTCTCTTTCATAGGGTCGCTATGAGTTGCCTGTGACTCGAGGGCACTTAACAACAACAACAATTGATCATATGCTACCTTCTGAAATGGTTCAGCATTGACCAAATATTTTTGGTATAATGACTTTATGTATTACATCTTCCTTTATGTAATACTTTATGTAATACTTCCTTCCATAATACTTTATGTATTATTCTTCCTTCCTTCCTTCCTTCCTTCCTTCCTTCCTTCCTTCCTTCCTTCCTTCCTTCCTTCCTCCCTTCCTTCTTTTTTCCTTTCTCTCTCTCTCTCTCTTTCTTAGTTTATTCCAGCATGCTGTAGAAAAAGGAAAAGTTGATAGTTAAGAGGGGTAAAATTGGACAGTTGACAAGCTAGCTAAACCCAAAACTCCTGAAGTTTACATTTTACAGAAAGGATATTCATATAACACTACAGAATCAGATAAAACCAGATTGATAAGGCACAGAAATATTCACGTAGCAGACCACAGACTTTGTTATTAGGGGCTACTTTTCAGTTAAGGTGCCTAATAAAGGAGCTTTGTTAGCAGGAGAGTGAAGCTCAAGGATTGACAGCAGGGAGGGTTTTGTGGATTTGCCATAGGATTAAGATCAGTTCAATATTCAACAGCTATTGTTTCTCGGCAGCATGCGTAGTTGATTTGCACTAAAACACTTCTCCCTCTTGATTAGAGATTGAAGAATTCACATCTGTGATCTTCATTGCTCAAACTCTGAACTAAAAGGAGGTTCTCTCTAGCAGCCGTTGCTGGGCACTTTAAAATCACCTTCATTTTGCCAGACACTGGGTGAATTCTTCAGATTCTTCACCAGACATTTCACTCCTGTTATGGACCATACTCTTCTACTTTCGAAATTTTGCCCATAGGACCCTTCAATATTTCTCCATCTGTTCTTTCACTTTTTTTCCCTGCCTTAATTTGGCATAACTGAATATTTTCATGTTTCCATTCTTTTCTAGTTTATTAGCTAGTAAAATGTTCTTTGTTTTGTCATTTAGTTGTTGCTTTAGGGATTATAGCATACACCAAGTTATCACAGTTTCCCTTCAAGTAATACTATGAAATTTCACATATGAGAACTATATGATAATAATATACTTCCTTTGCTTCACTCCTAGGCTTTTTTAAAGGGAGCTCTTGTGGCCTTGTGGCAAAGAGTTATGCTGCCAACTCAGTGGCACAAGGTTCAAATTGCTCTGTGGCGGAAAGATGGACAATCTTGCCCCTTGTAATGTATGGCCCCTATAAACCTGCTGGAGGGTCAGATATTAGTTCCGACTTGATGGCAAATTAACAACAACAGGCTTTTGTTTAACATTTTTCTTTTACATATTTTTAAGCCCTATACAATATTATTATTATTATTTTTGTTTACTATATTTTCTTTTAGTATATTAAAGTTGAGAAAATATTATCTAGTTACCCGTATAGTGATTTTTTAAATCTGCTACTCTTCATTTTCCCCATGTAGTTAAGATTTCTATCTACCATCATTTCACTCTTGTCTGAAGAACAACATTTACATTTTTTTACATGCATATATTTTATTGATTAATTCTTCTCCATTTTTTTTTTAATTTATGACAAGGTCTTCATTTTCCCTTAGTGTTTGAAAAACATTTTCATTTGTTAAATTATTCAAACAGTTTAGTTGATTATTTTATTTTTCTTTTAGTACTTTACTTCTGTTCTTTATCACACACCTACCGTCTTAGCTAAAATCTAAAAGAAAGGCAATTTTAAATGGAGACACTATAGTTAAGTATTTGGGAATGAACATTGCACTCTACCATTGGCAAGTTCTGTGACCACAGACAAATTATTAAACTTCTGTAACCTCAGATTTCCCATACATAAAATTGTTATTGTTGTTGTTCTGTGTTTTCGAGTCACCTGTGACTCATAGTGAACCTGTGTATAACAGATATTTGGTGGTAATAATTCTTCATTCCTGCAGGTTGCATGAAGGTTACAATAGCAGAACACAAGTAACATTGACATTCGACTCTAAACTTTACCATTGAGTTGGAACTGACTCATAGCTGGCCCTCCATTTGTTTTCCAAGGCTGTAAATCACATAGGAGGAGATGGCTCTTCTTTCTCCAGAGATGAGGCTGGTGGATTCAAACTGCCAGAGAGGTGTGGCCTTCAGGTTAGCAGTGCAACCCAGAGCTACCTTTGTTTTGTTTCTTATAGATTGAGGAAGTAGGATTTATATGAAATTATAAGAGGAATTCAACTTCTTTATTCCAGAAAGAGATTTCTCCGCTTTCTTCTGAGAGAGGTTTAAAATATTTAAATATTTTTTTTATGAACAGACAACTGTATAATTTCATAAGCCTTGGACCTTTTTAAAATGCAATGCTCATAAACTTGAATAGAACAATTTGAGGACACAGAACAATCTCCACTGCTGCATTCATTTCATTCTTCCACTATAGTGTAATAGATTTAGTATAAGGAGAGTATAATATATGTATGTTTTCAGTATAGTTAAATGGCTAGCAAATTCTCTTACCCTACTCCCAGTCCTATCTTCCCTGAGTTTATTCTCCCACTCTCTCACTCTCCACTGCCTTAAGCCAGGTAAATAAATCTTTTAGTAGTTTACAGTACCACACTCATTTTCTCTGCAGAAAACTTTATTTCTGACCTTTTTTATTCACTCACACTCCTTTTAGCAATCATTTAATCTTATTTTCATTTTCTTCTGCCATTTGTTTTTTGAAGCTTTTCTTCACTATTCCAGCCCACATTATTTCTCTTCATATTTTATAGCCTTTCATAATAGATGACATATACTTTTCTTTAATTGTTTCAGGAGAGTCATCTTAGTCTCTCAGCTGAACAATCCACTCCTCTGAGCTGACAGTTTTCAAATACTTTGTTTTAGCTTCATACAGAATACATAATCCATACTCAGTGATTACTTGAGCAGAAATGGAAATATGGATTCTGGTGCCCGAAATCTTCAATTTTAGATTTTTACTTGTATAAGGTATTAGAGAAGATTTTAACTTAAATAATATGAGAAGGTGGAAAGACTGCTGTATGTTAGTGCTTTCTTTGTCTTTACATATAATCTGAACTATGAAATTTTTAAGAAGACACTGTCTAGTGCCACTGTTGTAAAATGGGACTGACATAGGGGTTGGGGTAGGGGAGACTGGGAAAGATGGAATAAATTATGTATACTGCATTGAAACAGATGAGAGAAAGAGAACTGTTTAAAAGAGATATACGATTAGGTATTATTGTCATGACAGGAGTCCAGAATGAAGGCTGCATAGTGGAGTGGACTTAGGGGGACCAACTGTATAGCAATGAATAATTTTTATTTTATTTTTCAAAGAGTAAACTGGGGAGGGTAGGGGTGGGCAGGGAGAAAAGTGCAACAATGAATGAATGGAAATCCAAAATCTCTGTAAATTTTCATTAAAATTAATAATAAGAAAAAAGACACTTTAAAAAAGGATAGAAAGAGAGAGGTGCAAAGGACAAACAGAAAGAAGAGAAGGAAAATTAAATGTAAAACACTCTAGGGATATTTTACCTGGCAATGAAAAAGGATTGTGGTGTCAATGGTTTTAAATTGAGAACTTACCGTCTTTTTTTTTTTTTTTTTTTCCACAGATTTCTGCCTGAACGTGCCTTGGCAGCTATAAATCATGTCCAGGATGTTCAGTTTGAAGCAGTGGTTGGCCACAAAATCAAAAAGAAGTGAATAAGTGAGCTCCAGTCAAAGATGTTTCTGCCATAATAATGTAAATCTAAGTTCAAATTAATGCTTAGACGCTTTCCTTCACATTTTTTCATGCTGTTAATCCTAAGAATATTGGCTTGGCATTAGCAGAAGTAAAATGAATAAGACTAATTACCGTGCCTTTCCATTTTCTCAAGAGCCGACACAGTTTTAATAGTCAAATACATTTTCTTAAAATGTTATGCTTTTTAAAAACTTCTTGGCTTTCGTAAGCATGCTGAAAAGGTCATTTTCCCTTCAGATGCTTTATTTTATCTCTTCGCCTTTAAAAACTGGCAGAAGATGCCTCCTTGATGGTAAATACAATGAGAATTTGTTCACATAAAGGTTTAAAACTGTTCTCAAGAAAGCTTTGCAATCTGTAGCCAGGTCATAGAATACCAAATAAACAATGCAAACTAAGGGTTAGAAATCAAGTTTGACCAGGCAGCTGCATGGCTTCATGGCATGATTACTTCTCTAGTAATGAGATTTAACATTGGGAAATTTTTCTCTTGGTCTTTCTTTCTTTTTTTTTTTTTTACCAGCCTAAAGTAGTGACAAGGTATTTGGGATTTTATTACCTGATTCAATATTGTCCACACCTTTATGTCCACCAGAAAAAGAACTTTATATACCATCTGCCTTTTCACAATCCTTTGAAAACTATTGCATTAGAATAGGTGACACTACCTTGAATCCCAAGACATTGGAAGTTTAACCTAAGAATAACATCGTTCTTTGAAGTTTATGCTTTTTACACATTGTTGATCTGGAAATATTCAGCCAGTTTGGAAGTGTGAAAGTGACAGCTAATACAGGAAAAAGAACTAGTCTGTTGGATACTGAACTATGAATCTGAGAAAAAGAAATTTAAAAAGAAGAAAATTTGTCTTTTTTTTAAGAACATTTCCCACTATATGAATATCTATGTCTTTTTCAGATGTTATTGAACACTCATTTTGATTATCCTCTTGTTTTAGTAAAAAGAAATCGTTCGAATATAATAATGTATAATGTACTTTAAAATAAAAATGATATAATAATTTAAAAGTTTCAAGTTCTAATTTATGAGTCTTTTTCTAGAATCAAGAATTTGGATTCATAAAAGGCTTTTATTGCATAAAGAGATTCTTCTGTATCTTCTATAACTTATTTTATTGGCTTACAAACTTGCCATGAATAGCCTTTTGTTTCAGAATGTAGAGTTTGACCTCCTCCTGTTAATTAATTTTATTCCAGTTTACAGCAAGAATTTTCCAGGCCATAAACCTCTATAGACTTGCTTCTACAGAGTGGTTGGTTGGTAGGTTTGAATGCCAACCTTTGGATAAGCAGTCCACTTCACCACCAGGGAGTTCTTTGCTGTGGTTGTTGTTGTTGTTCTGTGCCATAATAATCATTTTTTCATTTGATTCTCCCCAAAGGTATAAGTACTGGCAATCACAGATCAAATTGATTGATTCCCCCCCCCACTTCTTCTTTTATTTTATATTGGTGTGCTTACAAAGATTGAATACATTGTTTCACACTATTCTTCATTCACATAGAAATGTTGTTGTTGTTGTTGTTGTTGTTGTTGTTATGTGCCATTGAGTCGTTTGTGACTCACAGTGAGCCTCTGTACAAACAGCCCTAAAGCCTGCTCTATCTCTTGCCAATCTTATTGTCTCTGACATGCCTATCCTCATTGCCCCAGTGATGGAATCAATCCATCTCATTGAGGCTTTTCCTCTCCTGTGCCGTCCCTCCACTCTCCCAAGCATGACGGTCCTCTCCAAGGACTGGTCTTGACTTGCAACATGTCCAAAGTATGCCAGATGAAGCTTCAGAATCTTTGTCTCCAAGGAGCAGCCTGGCTTCACCCTCTCCAGGATGAACTTGTTTGTTCTAGCAGTCCATGGTATATTTAATACTCTTCTCCAGCACCACAGCTCAAAGGTATCAACTCTCCTTCTATCATCCTTAGTCACTGTCCAGCTCTCTGATGCATAGCAAGTAATTGCAGACCCTGGCCTATATCAGACTCACTTTAATCTCCAGACTGAGTTTGTTACTCCTCAGTACCTTGGAGACGTTTCTGACAGCAGACTTTCCCAATGCAGTTTATCTTTTCATTTCCTGGCTGTAGAGCCAAGCAAACTGAAGCTGTTGACAATCTCACTCTCTTCACCATCCATCATGATGCTGTCAACTGGCCCAGTGGTGTGAATCTTTGTTTGCTTGATGTTGAGCTTCAATCCATATTGAAGGCTGCAGTCCTTGATCCTCTTCAGCAAATGTTTCAGGTCCTCAGTTTCAACAAGCAGGGTTGTGGCATTTGCATAATGCAGAATGTTGATGAGTCTATCTCCAATCCTGATGCCACACTTTTCCTCACAGGGCCCAGCTTCCTGGATAATCTGTTCCACATATGGATTAAAAAGATATGGAGAGAGAACACATCCTTGACGCACACCCTTCCCAATTTTGAACCATTCAAGGACAAAGGACTAAATTGTATGCCTTTATGTTAAGATATTAAAATCATCTTTAAGATATTTGAGTTGTTTCCGTTTTTCCCTGTTTACTGTTCATTCAACCAGTACTCAATTCCAACCAAGGTTCTAGGCACAGGACACACATTAAAGAATATGACAAAGTCTTAGTTTCAGGTTGTTGTTGTTATAAGCTATTACATCCACCACAGGTGACCCTCTAGCAATTTTCAGAGGCTGTAAATTACAAAGGAGGAAGATTGCCTATCTTTCTCCTGAGGAGCAGCTGGAAGATTTGAACTGTTTGTCTTGCAGTTTGAAGTGCAGATCTTTACCACTAAGCCATCAAAGGACACATACTTTTGTTGATGGGAAAAGCAATGAACAGACAATCACTGTTACAGGTAGAGAGTAACTGCAAGTTGTTGAGGCAAAGAAGAACTCTCTGATAAGCAACAGTTTGGAATAGAAAGTTGTATGTAGTGAAAACATGTCAATGAAAAAATATAGTGAAAGAAACTTGAGCCCAAAGGAGAAAGGTATAAATCCTTGAGAATGAAACAAAGGCCTCTGAAGAACAGAATGAAGGCAGAGTGGAAGAATGAATGGTTGGGGCTGTAGGTGATAGTGAAGATGGGTAGCGAAGCCATGCTGTTGTTGTTGTGTACCGTCGATTTGGAACTGGCCCATAGCTGACCCTCCATCGGGTTTTCAGAGGCTCAGGAGGAGATTGTCCATCCTTCTCCTGTGGAGCAGCTGATGGATTCCAACTGTATACCTTCAGGATTGCAGTGATTTCTTTCAGGATTTCTTAACACTAGGCCACCAGAGCTCCCTATAACAAGCCATAAGAAGACAATTTTCTTTTTTCCTCCCAGTACTATGGGAGGTTCAAAGATTACAACTTTCTGTGGAGAGTGCATCTTAGCATCAAGCAGACAAAAATCCTCAGATCAATAAGCAATATCTTGATGTTGTTGTTAGGTGCCGTTGAGTCGAGTACGACTCATAAACACCCCAAGAACAACAGATCTGAAACAAGTTATCCTGTGCCATCATCCCAGGCATGCGAGTCCAATGTCGCAGTCACTGTGTCAGTCCATCTGGTTGAGGGTCTTCTCTTTCTCTAACCCTTCACTTTTCCACGCATGGTGTCCATCTCCAAGGAATAACCTCTCCTAGCTACATACCCAAAGTATGTGATACGAAGTTTTGTCATCTTTGCCTCTAAAGAGCATTCTGGGTGCTCTTTCTCTAAGATGTGTCTATTCATTCTTTTTTTAAAATTTTTTCATTCTTTTTCTCAGTCCATGAGACATTTAGTACTCCAACACTACAGTTTCAAGACATCAATTCTTCTGTCATTCCTATTTATTGTCTAGCTCTCAGATACATATCAAGTGATTGAAAAGACCATGACCTGAATTAGGCACTCCTTAGTCCTCAAACTGATATCATTGCTCCTCAATAATTTGGAGAAGTCTCTAACTGTAGGTTCTCCCAGTGCAATGCATCTCCTGATGTCCTGACTGCTGGTACCAAGGGGTTGATTGTGGATCCTAGGAAGATTAAGTCATTCACAGCTTCAATCTTTTCTCCATCTATCATATTGCCTGTAAGTCCAGTGGTGAGAACTTTTGTTATTTTGATGTTGAGATGTAATCCATACTGAAGGCTATAGTTTTTTATCTTCTGTAGCAAGTGCAAGTCCTTCTCACTTTCAGCAAGTAAGGTTGTGACAACTGCATCATGCAAGTTGTTGATGGATCTTCCTTCTATCCTAATGCCATATTATTTTTCATCAAGTCTAACTTCTCAAATAACTTGTTCAGCATACAGATCGAATAAGTATAGAGAAAGGATACAGTCCTGACACACAGTTTCTTAATTTTAAACCATTTAGTGTTCCTGTGTTCTGTTCACACAACAGCCTCTTGGTCAAGGTAAGTTTCGCGTATTGTAGACCATCAACTCAGAACCAACCCATAGCCGACCCTTTTGCAGGTTTCCAGAGGCAGTTAATGGCATAGGAGGAAATTGTCCAACCTTCTCTCATGTAATTTTTCTCTCATTAATTTTTCTGGGATTCCCATTCTTTTCAAAGTTAACCATTATTTGTTATGATCCACACAATCAAATGCTTTTGGATAGCCAATAAAGCACATATAGACATTCTTCTGGTATCCTTTACTTTTAGCCAGGGTCCATCTGACATCATCAATGATATCCCTGGTCCACAGCCTTTTCTAAACCCAGCCTGAACTTCTTGAAGTTTTCTGTCTATGTATTGTTCTAGTAATTTTTTTTAAAGTGGTCTTCAGCAATTTGTGCTTGCATCTGACATTAGTGATATTATTCAATAACTTCCACATTCTGTAGGATCACCTTCATTTCCTTTGGAATGGGAACAAATATAGATATCTTCCAGTCAGTCAGAAAGGTATCTATCCTCCAAATTTCCTGGCACAGACTGGTGAGCACGTCCAAAGCTGTCTGTCTCTTTTAGTCAAAATATGTCAGTTGGTACCCCGTAGATTCCTGTGCTTTTTTTTTTTTTTTGCCAATGCCTTCAATACAGCTTCAACTTCCTGCTTTATTACCACTGGCTCTTGATCATATGGTACTTCCTGCAACATTTCAGTGTCAGCCAACTCTTTTTGGTACAGTGGTTCTCTGTTTTCCCTCCATCTTCTAATGATGTTTCCTGGCTCATTGAAACCTTTGCTTGTAACATCTCTAAGTATTAAAACTCAAGGCTTGGATTTGTTTTTCCCTTCTTTCAGCTTGAGAAATGTCAAACAAGTTCTTCCTTTTTTTATTCTTCAATTCCAGCTCTCTGCACATTCCAATATAGTATTTTGCTTTGCCTTCTTAAGCTGCCCTTTGAACTCTTCTCTAACTCTTTGATTTCAGCATCTGTTCCCTTTATTTTAGCTACTTACTTCGTCTCTTTAAGTTTGAAGAGGATAGTTGTGGATGTCTTTTGGGATTTTAAAAATTATACTAGTTTATTTACAAAATTCAAATACATTGGTTTTCAGACCAGATTCTTGCAATTTTCCTCAGCCCCCACTCATCAAATTGTACGACTCCATGATTAAGACGCACACACACCCCTGCCCTGCACATTCTCATCCCTCTGTTTCCATCTCCCCCCACCCCTTGGATCCTTATACTCATTCTACAATAATGGTTTTATGCTATATTTGTCCTTGTGGAAATCAGTTAATTCACTCAGCATATTGTTCTTCCATCCATCCCAAGCTAGGTAATAATTTACAAAAGCATTGCTCCTGTGTGCTGCGTAGCACCATATACAAATGTACCATAATTTCTCAATCCACTTGATTGTATTTGGACATCTGAGCTTTCTCCATGTTCTTGTGATGGTTAATTACACTGCTGTGGACATTAGTCTACAAGTTTCCCATTGTACCTCTTCTTGGGGTATTTTCAAAGCAGTGGAATATCCAGGTCATATGGAATTTCTATGTTTAGCTTTTTGAGGAAACGCTAAACTGCCTTCCAGAATGGTTGTACCATTTTATAATCAACAATGTATAAGAGCGTGGAAGTCTTTTTTTACCAGCCTTTTCAACACCACCGCCCTTTTGAGCCTTAAGGCCTGTGACCCTCTGCCTTGTCAGGAGTATCAGCAGTCAAAGATCCAGGAATACATTGCTACAACCTTAATATCCACATCCAGGATCTTACACTGCTGTGATAGACATGAATCCCAACTGGAACACAACAGTACCCACTAGGCACCCCTTCCTGCCACACTACCACTGGTCTCAGCTGGATCTGGAAATACGATATTTGTATACCTGATTTGTTGTTGTTAAGTGCCATTGAGTAGTAGATGATTCATAGCGACCCTATTAACCAAAGACCTGAACACTTGTATAACTTTCATCATTTCTCCATGTTCATAGAGTTTCCAGACACAAGCTATTTCAGAAGTGGATGCCACTCCTGCTTCCAAGCGTGTTTTAACTGGGGAGCTCCACAAAACACTGTCCACTATGGGTAACCATTATCACATTTAACACATCAGTGTCACAGTGTTTAACATTGCAGCAATCACAGGTTAACCTGTACAGCAAATGGACTGACCAGTGCTATGGCACTTAGAAGAATGTTTGACCAAAAACAACTAAAACCAGGCCTGTGGGCACAGATTAAAATCACTCACCTTTGGCTTGGTAGCATAACATTCTATCCACTAGGCCAACAGAACTCTCTTTAAGTTGTTGTTAAGTGCCATAGAGTTGTAGATGCCTTATAGTGACCCTATGAACGAAAGACTTGTGACATTGATATGTCAAATGAGACAATGGTTACTATTGTGGACAGTGTTTGGTGAAGCTACCTGATTGAAACAAGCTTGGAAGCAGGAGTGGCATCCACTTCTGAAATAGTTTGCCTCTGGAAACTCTATAACATGGAGAAACAATGAAAGTTGCCTGATCTACTGTTAGGCATACATGACTTATACGTAAGTTTGTTGTACTGGGGAAATGATCTGACTCTTGCTAATTACTTTATATCTTAAGGATCTATATTCTTGCTTATTTAATCCTTGTCCTTATTAGTACTATACTTGTCTGTCAGTTTGCTATCCTGAGACAACTAGTGGGTTGCTGTAATACTGAAAGCTATGTTACTGGTGTATCAAATACCAGAAGGGTCATCTGTGGTAAACAGATTTTAGTAGAGCTCCTAGATTAAGGAAGACTAGAAAGAAAGATTGGCCATCCACTTTTAAAATATGAGTCTTCTGAAAACCCTATGAACAAAAGAGGAACACAGATATAGTATTAGAGGTAGAGTCCAGATCGGAAATCATTCAAAATGAGGAGAAGCTGCTGCAAACATCCTTTAATAGTTGGAGCATGGGCTGTAAGCAGTATGGATATTAGAAAACTAGAAGTTGTGAAAAATGAAATGGAACTCATGAACATTGACATTCCAGGCACTAATGAGATGAGATGGACTGACATTGGTCACTTTCAATCAGACAACCTTATGGTATGCTGTGTCAGGAATGAAAAGCAAGAAATGATGGTTTGCTTTCATAGTTGAAAATATAACTTCAAATTATAGTGAAGTATAATGTTGTGAATGATATTATCCATACACAAACAAGGAAGATCTATTAATATGATTATTATTAAAATACATGAGCCAATAGCTAAAGCTGAAGAGGAGGTAATTAAAGGTTTTCATCAAATTTTGCAGCCCAAAATTGACCAAGCATGTAATCAAGACGTTTTAATGATAATTGGTGACTGGAATGCAAAAGTTGGAAACAATGAAGAAGGAATGATAGTTGAAAAGTATGGGCTTGGTAAGAGAAATGAAGCCAGAAATAGAATGATTGAATTCTGTATGTTCAGTGATGATGTATTTATCACAAATACCTTTAAAAAAAAATACAAAGGACACTTTGCATCTGAACTTTACCTGATGGACTGCATAGGAATCAGATGGACTACATCTGTGGAGGGAATCATTCAAGAAACTAAATAGCAAAAGTAAAAAACAGTCCAAGTACTGATTATGGAACAAATCATAAATTAATTACTCATGTGCAAGTTCAAATTGAGGCCTGAAGAAAACAAAAATAAGTCCAGAAAAACTGCAGTATGACCTTGAGTCTTTCCCACCTGAATTTAAAAAGCATCTTAAGAATAAGTCTGAACTGACTCTGAGCTGCTGTGGAACCCCCTTTGTTTGTGTGCAAGTGCTGAGTTCCAAGGCCTGCAAATGAGTCTGGACTGCTTCCACTGCAGTCTGTGCTTTGGAGAAGGGACTCCAGACGAGGCATGAACAGAAGCAAAGGCCTCCAGCCTGCCCCACCCTAGGGTTGTGATGCTTCATGCTACCTCATGCTGAACTCATAGATGGGGAGAAAAATGAAGCAAGCTTTGGCTTTTCCCATCTATGAGAAATATTGTGGCACCTCAGAAAATCAGTGTTCTCCTTTTTTAAAATACAAATGTTCCATTGTGGTTTAAAGCAGTTGGTTTACACTGTACAACTATCACTAGAAGTTGTTTTGAATAACATAGTGCACTTCCTCCTCTCTTCCCACACACACCATGGGGGCATCTGCAGAATCTCCTACTTATGTTTAATGATTCAACTGTGTTAATAAATTTTGAAAGCAGAATCATAGTTTCTACTCTTTATAATAAAGAAGACTGCTTATTAAAATACTGTTGTGGAATGTTGGCTGTAATGTAGCAATAATTTTTTATAATAAGCTCATCTTTCTGGGGGGAAAAAAGAATAGGCTTGAAATATGGAACATCAATGATAGAGGACAAGATGATTTGAGGATGACATCCAAGATATTATCCATGAAGAGAGCAAAAGGTCATTACAAAGACAGAAGGGGGAAAAAAACCAAACACCTAAAGAGATCGGGAAGGGACCCTAAAAATTGCACTGGAGCATCAAGAAGACAACATAAAAAGAAGAGATGGCGGGGGGTGGGGGGAACCAAAACATCTTGGCAGATGTTTGGCAAACAAACAATTGAAATTACAATAAGTTCATCTTACTTGAGTCCATAATTAATACCCTTAGTCTCAGGGGATCAGGAGATGTAATACATTGCCAAGATGTAAGTTCACTGTCAAAGATCTCTCCAAATTACTGAGGAGCAATGATGTCAATTTGAAAGCTAAAGTGCACCTGATTCAGGCCATGGTCTTTCCAATCACTGGCTGTGCATCTGTTAACTGTCTGATGAGTAAGGAGAACAGAACAAGAATCAACGTATTTGACTTTTGGTGTTGGAGAAGAGCACAAGATGGACTGCCAAAAGAATAAAGAGATATGTCTTGCAAAAAGTGATACCTGAGTGCTCTTTGGAGGCAAAGATGAAGCTTCATCTCACATATTTTGGGCATATTGCTAGGAGAGGATATTAGTAGGAAGAGGACATATGCTTGGAAATGTGGATGGTCCATGAAAGAATGAAGCTCCTTAATGAGATGAATTGATACAATGTAGCAATGGGCTCAAGTATGTCAGAGATGATAAGGATGGCACAAGATAGGATAGGATACAGATCTAGGGTTGCTATGAGTCCACTCAACAGCACCTAACACCATCACCAACTACAGGGGAACTGTCAGAAGACTTTGAGCTGGGAAGTGAATTAATCTGGTTTAAGTTTTCAGAAGATGCCTCTCTGTCCTTGAAAGAATTGTAATAGCAAGTCAAGTGAAGAAACGGAAAGCTGTTTCAGTGCAGGGGAGAGACGGTGGTGACTGTTTAGAACACCTATTAAAGAAACTATGGTAAACATTCAGACCCAATATATATTTTAAGTGCAGCTCTGGTGACACAGTTTATGGTGTGTTGCCCTGCTAGCCTGAAGGTGGTGCCCCTTTGGTGATTTGAAGCCATAGGTGGCTCCTTGGGAGAAAGGCAATTCTACCATGTATGTTGTTGTTGTTGTTGTAATGTGCCTTCGAGTAGCTTGTGACTCATAACGACCCTATGTACAAGAGCCCTAAATGCTGTTCTATCCTGTGCCAAACTCGCCGTCTCAAACACACTCATTCTCACCACTCCACTCACAGAATCGATCCATCTCATGGAGGGTATTCCTCCTGCACTGTCCCTCCACTCTCCCAAACATGATGTCCCTCTCCAAGGACAAATCCCTCCTTGCAACATGCCCATAGTATGTCAGACGAAGCTTCAGAATCCTTGACTCCAAGGAGCATTCTGGCTTCACCCTCTCCAGGACAAACCTGTTTGTTCTCCTAGCAGTTCATGGTATAGTCAACACTCTTCTCTAGCACCACAGCTCAAAGACATCAATTCTTCTTCTATCACCCCCATTCACTTTTCAACTCTCTGATGCATAGCACATAATTGTGAAGACTATAGCCTGGATCAGGTGCACCTTAGTTTCCAGTCTGACATTGTCACTCTTCAGTACTCAAGACAAGTCCCTCACAGCTGACTTTCCCAATGCAATTCATCTGATTTCCTGGCTCCTGTTGACTGTGGAACCAAGTAAACTAAAACTGATAACTATCTCAATCTCTTCACCATCCATACTGATGCATGCATATCCTTTCAAAACACACTGGAAGACCAGCTAGGAGTTGATTCCAACTTGAAGGTAATGAGTTTTTAAAATATATTTTTAAAGCACAACAAACAAGATCTCTTCAAAGATTGGAAGTGGGATAATGACATCAGAGATGAGTTCTAGGTATTTGTCCTAAGTAATTAAGATGATAAAGATGCTGTTTTCTAAATTGAGAAAAGATGAAGAATAGAAGATTTTAAAGGAGAATAATGCTTGTGAGTCAGGGGAGGGGAAAAATGAAGAAGTTGGCTCAGCTAAGCTCATTTAAGCGACCAGAAAACTAAGTAGAAATGCAACAAATATGCTTTCACATTCATATATGTAAAATTTTTAAAACACATTCTAACCCATTGAATATAAAAATATCAACCCCAAAACTCATTGTCATGATGTAGGGACTGACTCAGTTAACTGTCCATTGTGTTTTCAAGGCTGTAAATTACACAGAAGAAAATTGTCCACTTTTTCTCCCATGAAGCCTCTTTGAACCACCTGAGATGAGCAGACTTGTGTTAGTGGTGTGATTCCCTCTCTCCTTACAGAAGAGTGGCAGCATTAAAATTTTGGGCAAATATTGTCAAGCTATCTTCTATCTCCACCCAGCAAAAAAAATCTGTAATGGTTATACTCTAATGGAAGATTTTATATTGTTCTGAGTTTGTTCTTTGTGGTCAGAATGAAAATTTTATCTTATTTATTAGGCAATAAATAGAAGGAATTTTTTTTATTTATAGTTTCTCCCAATGGCTCACATTTCCAGATAGCAGGGGTATTAATAATGAAACCACTGTATTTATTTAACATGGTTAACTAAATATTTATGCAGAGATTTGCAATTGTAAAATCTCAACACATGGCTATTTGTTGCTGTTATGTGCCATCAAGTTGCCTGCTACCCATAGCAACCCTATGTACAACAGCTTTGAAGGGAGCTGCCCTCTCCTGAGCCAGTCTCACTGACAATGCCACACCTAACCCCATTGCCCTAGTGATTGTATAAATTCATATCATCTGGGGTCTTCCTCTCCTGTGCTGTCCCTCCACCCGTCTGAGCATGATGTCCTTCTCTAAGGACTGGTCCCTCCTTGCCACCTGCCCAAACAAAATGAGACAGAGCTTCAAAATTCTAGCCTTCAAGGAGAAATGTTATTCCACTGTCTTCAAGGCAAACTTATTTGTTTTCTTGACAGGCCGTGGTATGTTCAATACTCTTCTCTAGCACCACAACTCAAAGGAATCAATTCTTCTTCTGTCATCCTTAGTCGTTGCCCAGTTCTCTGATATACAGCAAGTAATTGCAAAGACCATGGCCTGGATTAGGTGCACCTTAGTCTTTAGACTGACATTGTTGCTTTTCAGTACTCTGGAAAGGTCTCTGACAGCAATGTAATTCATCTTTTGATCTCCTTGCTGCTGTTTCCAAGAGTGGTTATTGTGGAGGTGAGCAAGCTGAAATTGTTAACAACTTTAATCTCTTCTCCATCTATCATGGTGCTGTCAATTGGTCTAGTTGTGAGAATCTTTGTCTTCTTGATGTTGAGCTTCAATCCATTTTAAAGACTACAATCCTTGGCCTTCTGTAGCAATCGCTCCAGGTCCTCCTCAGTTTCAGCAAACAAGATTGTTATCATTTGCATAACATAGGTTGTTGATGAATCTTCCTCCAATATTGATGCCACTTTCCTCCTCATAAAGCTTAGCCTCCCAAATGATCTGTTCTGCATATAGATTGAAAAGGTATGAAGACAGAACGCATTCCTGACACTGTCCATTCCTGATTTTGAACCATGCAGTTTTTCACTGCTCTGTTCTGAGGACTGCCTTCTGAACCAAGTACAAGTTTCACATGAGCACAATCAAGTGTTCTGAGATTCTCATTCTCCTCAAAACTAAAAATTTATTGTGACCCACACAGTCAAATGTCTTTGCATTGTCAATGAAACACATCTAGATATCTCTCTGGTACTTTTTGTTTTCCTCCAAGATCCAATTTTTAGAATTTCTCAGGCAGCAAATCACATAGGAGGAGACTGCCTATGTTTCTTCAGCGGAGCAACTGGTGGATTTGAACATTACATTACGTGTGTTTAATTGAGTATGAAAAGACATTTGACTGTGTGGATCACAACAAACAGTGGCTGACAAGAATGGCAATACCAAAACACTTGACTGTGCTTATGAAAAACCTATACTTGGACTGTGGTATTGGAGAAGAGCATTGAGTATACCATGGACTGCTAAGAAAACTAACAGGTTCATCTTGGAGAGGGTTAAACCAGGATGCTCCTTAGAGGCAAGGATTCTGAAGCTTGGTCTGATATACTTCCGACATGTTGCAAGGAGAGACCAGTCTTTGGAGAGGGACATCGTGCTTGGGCCGGTGGAGGGACAGCACAGGAGAGGAAGACGCTCTATGAGGTTGATTGATTCAGTGACTGGGGTAATTGGGGTAGGTGTATCAGAGACAGTGAAATTGGCACAGAATAGAGCAGAGTTTAGGGCTGTTGTACATAGGGTCACTATGAGTAGCAGGCAACTTGATGACACATAACAACAACAACAACAATGAATACTGGCTTCCAGTGGCTTAGAGTTTGTTGCTTCACTTTTATTTTAATGACAAACACAAGTTCCAATATTATCTAGAATATGCAGGAATCAAGTCTCAATATTATCTAGAGTATGCAGGAATCATGATAATTTGTGTTCTGGTCATGTCAAATTTATCGTTTAGCATTTTCTAGCATCACATGAAATAACACGCTTCCCAACCTTGCTTTGTCTTGAATTCATTAGGCTATAATAATTTTTAAAATAACACCTTTTTCAGCCTGCAACCTTACCTCACACATCCTCCCCCCCACACACCAGCATGGAAGAAATTGTGGGCAGAAGAAAATAAGCTCATGCTGGGTGCTAATGGCCAATAGTAAAGAGGTATCTTTGATGACTAAGGTGCATTTGAGAAGTCTTGGTCTTGAATCAACTGCCATTCATAAGACACTCTGAACAATATGTCTGAACCTTACTCTATCCGACACTATCTTCAGAATCTCTGCCATTCTCCAATCCATGGTTGTGATCAGTGTCAATCCATCTTGTTGAGGCTCTTTATAGTTTTCACTGACCCTCTAGCTTTGTCAGCATGATGTCTTTTTTCAAGGACTGATCCCTTTTGGTAACATGCCCCAAGTATGTGAGATGAAATTGCACTGTCTTTGCCTCTTAGAATCACCCTCTAAGGAACACTTAGATCTACAATCAATGACCATGGTAGCAGCAGTCAAGAAATTAAAAGATAACCTGCCCTTCCTCCTCCCAAAAAGAAATTAAAAGATGTGTTGTATTTGAAAAATCTAAACCAGCTATTCCACTACTTGGAATATACCCTGAGAATATGAGAACTGAGGCACAAATGGAGATTTGTACACCGATGTCGATAGCAGCATTATCACCATCACAACAACATGGAAACAGCCCAAATGTCCAACCACAAATGAATGGATTGAGAAATTATGGTACATTCACACAATGGACTACTACTCAATATGCAGGAGCAATAACTTTATAAATTATTACCTAATTTGGGAAGAACTGGAGAGCATTATGCTGAGTGAACTAACTCAGTCCCACAAGGATAAACATTGTATAAAACCATTATTGTAGAATGAGTATAAAGATTCAGGAGGGATGGTAGAGACTGGAAGCAGAGAGATGTTGATGTACAGGGGGAAGGTGGGATTAATCATTGGGTTGTAGAATTTGATGGGAGGAACATTGAAAGAATTTGTTCGAATTTGTATTAGAATTTTGTAAATAAACTAGTGAAAAGAAAAAAGAAAAAGACATCTCCAAAGTGCTAAAGAACAAATATATCCGTTTAAAGACTATAGTATGTCCCAAGCCATGAGATTTTCAATTGCTTCCTGTGCATCTAGTAGTCAGACAATGAATAAGGAACATGGGTGCTTTTGAATTATAGTGTTGAACTGCCAAAAGAAAAAGGAAGACAGAACAAATGGCAATTTGTATTGTAGGGTTGGCAAAGAATACTAAATACAAAAAATACCATGGCATCTAAAAACAGAACCACCACAGTATTTAGATGAAGGTTAAGACTTTGTTTCACTTACATTGGACACATACATCATCAGGAAAAACTAATTGCTTGAGAAATGCACCGTATTTGGTAAATTGAAATGTCAAGCTAAAAAGGAAAGAAATTCCTTTATTTAAGGTGAATTGAGTGATTGCAACAATTATTCAAACATATCTGAGGTTGTGAGGATGGCACAGAAAGAGGCAATATTTTGTTCTATTATACATAATGTCATTGTACTCCATAGTAGTACCTAACTACAAGAGTAAGCTTAAGAGAAAATACTCTGTTAAACTAAACAATCAAAATCTTATATCTTTGTATATGTTAAGTGTTTCAAAGGTGAGACTACCATTTAAATTCTCCACTTACATGGGATATAATAATCAAAGGATCCATCCCAGGTTTGCTTATGCCTATGGCCATCACTTGAAAATTTGTTGCAAAGGCATAAACTTGAACCCTTTCCCAGTCTTAGAAATTAAACCTTGGTTTATTTTTCACCACCAAATTAGTTAGCCAGGGTTTTGCAAACAACACCATCCCTTCCCAAGTATGTTATGTAGTGATATGCAGGTAAATCCGATATTCACTTGGGCATGTTGTATATGAAAACTCAGTGCATTAAGATTTAAAAGGCAAAATGGTCTCATAAAAGATGAGTGCTTTTAAAATGATAAGCTGCTTCACAGGTGAAAGAGGACAGCTCCTGACAACCTGCTAGAGGGTCAGTTACGAGTCAATTCCAACTCAATGCCAATGAGGTGAGTTGAACTGAGGGTCTAAAGATTGTTAAAGAGAATATGAAGGGGTGAGGTTGGGAGGGTGGATAGGGTGTTAATCACAGAGTTGTACAGTTTGATGAGTGGGTAGGGTGAAGAAAACCAGAAGGATCTTTTTGTGAAAAACAATGTATTCAAACTTTGTAAATAAATCAGAATAATTAAAAAAAGGAGAATATGATTCCTTTTTCAATTCACTTTTACAAAGACACCAGATGTTTTGTGGAAGGTCATTTCTTTATCTAATCAGATACACTATATCTGATCAAGTTTGCCTGTCATTTACTTATAGCAAGGATAAAATTGCAGGAAAATTAAATGGCATGAATCTGACAGAAGTCTTTTATAACAATGAGAATCACAGTCAAATTATAAGGAAGCATATTCTGATTGTCTAGAGTGTAATCATTTCTCATTCAGACTAGTTTCTCACAGGTGACTCAACGGCACATAACAGTAACAACCACAACATATGTTTTTATATGCGTTTATGAATATTCTGTAACTGCACAAGGATTTAGTCTGAATGAGTAACTAGTCAATCTTATTGTCCCTGACATGCCTACCCTCATTACCGCAGTCACTGAATCAATCCATCTTATCTAGGATCTTCCTCTCCTGTGCTGTCCCTCCACCCTCCCAAGCATGACATCCCTTTCCAAGGACTGGTCCCTCCTTGTAACATGTCCAAAGTATGTCAGATGAAGCTTCAGAATACTTGTTTCCAAGGAACAGCCTGGATTCACCCTCTGCAGGGCGACATTGTTTGTTCTAACAGTTCTGGTATATTCAATACTATTCTCTAGCACCACAGCTCAAAGGTATCAATTCTCCTTCTATCAACCCTAGTCATTGTCTAATTATTATTAGGCTAATAACAGAAATCTTACAGAAAATAACAGAAATTTACTTCTATAATTGAGACACTATATTAGGCTAGTAACAGAAATCAATTGAACTTTTCTTAATGCATGGTTTGCAAATCAGGATAACATTTCAACTTCTTGTTGCTGTTGTTAAGTGCTATCGATTCGTAGATGAATCATAGCGACCCTATGACTGAAAGACATTATCGTTTGTATAACTTACATCGTTTCTCCACATTCATAGCGTTTCTGGATGCAAGCATTTTGGAAGTGGATGCCACTCCTGCTTCCCAGTTTGCTTTAATTGGGGAACTCCACCAAACACTGTCCACCATAGGTAACCATTATCACATTTGACACATCAGTGTCATAGTGTTTAGCTTCGCAGTAACCATGAGTTACTTCTGTACAGCAGATGAACAGACCAGTGCTATACCACTTAGAAGAATGTGACCAAAATAATTTAAAACTAGGCCTGAGGCCCCAAATGCCTTTTAAAAAGGAGGCCAAATACAATTAATTCACAGTCAATGGACAGTACACAATGCCCCAGAGTCTCACCAGAACCAGAAATCCAAACCTCTGTGGAGTCAGACTGCTTTAGAATAATCACATTTCAACTAGAGTTAAAAAAAAAAGAAAGAAATATATGGATCGAAACTCAACATCAAGGAAACAAAGTTCCTCACCACTGGGCCAATTGGTAGCATTGTGATGGCTGTGACAAGGTTCCAATCTGTTGTTCATGGGTTCGTTATGAGGTGTAGTTGACTCAATGACACTTGAAACAAAATACTTCAAAATCTTGACAAAAACTTTGGCCTCCTCTCAGAAAACAAAGCACAGCTCTCATGATATAAGAGTTAAAGAATTTGGCTGCTAACCAAAAAGTCAGTAGTTAGTAGTTCTAACCCACAGCTAATCTGTAGGACAAAACCCGTCCACCCTCGTGGCATTTGATACATCAGTGACACAGCATTCTACGAGTTCAATGAAATACCAATACAAATACCAATTCCATCCTTCAATTAGATAAAAAAGGCAGTCTCCAATTTCATCTGGAATGGAAAGAGACCCCAAATAAGCAAAGCACTCCTTAAAAAGAGAAACAAGGTAGGCGGCATCTCACTCTCTGATCTCAAATCCCTACTACAGTGTGGTACTGGTACAATGACAGACACGTAGATCAATGGAATAGAATTAAGAATCCAGAAATCAGCTCACCCACCTATGGTCAATTGATTTTTGACAAGGAGATGAAATCAGCTAATAATAATAATAATAATAATAACAAATGGTGTTGACGAAATGGTTAAACCATCTATAGAAAATTCAAGCAAGACTGTCATCTCACACCATACACAAAAACCAACTCAAAGTGGATCAAGGACCTATGAGTAAAACCAAATACTATGAACTTCATCAGAGAACAGCTTGGAAGAACTCTGGAAGCCCTAACCCACAACATGAACAATCTTCCAAGTATAATGAAAAACTTATAACCAGGAGAGAACAAAATAGATGAAAGAGACCTTCTAAGATTCAAATCTCTACGCACAGCAAAATCTTCCCAGACAGGGCAACAAGGAAGCCCACAGACTGGGAACAAATATTTGGAAATAACATATCTGATAAGGGACTCATATATAAAATTTATAGAATACATCAACATCTCAACAAGAAAAAAGTAAACAATCCAATAGCAAAATGGGCACAGGATATGAATAGGTACTTCACCAAAGAAGACATTCAGATGGCAGACAAACACATGAAGAAATGTCAAAAATCCTTAGCTGTCAGAGAGCTGCAAATTAAAACAACTTTGAGATATCATCTCACCCAAGTGACAATATCAAAGTTCAACAGGGCAACAAACAACACATACTAGCAAGGTTGTGGAGAAATTGGAACCCTTATTCCCTGCTGGTGGGAGTGTAAAATGGTGCAATCACTATGGAAGGTGGTCTGACGTTTTCTCAAAAAGTTGTAAATAGAAATACCATTTGATCGAGCAATTCCACTACTGGGAATATACCCTAAAATCAAAGCTGCCATCCAAAGAGATATTTGCCCACCCACGTTTATTGCTGTGTTGTTCACAATAGCAAAAAGATGGCAACAACCCAAGTTTTCATCAACAAATGAATGGATAGAAAAACTCTGTGTGTGTGTGTGTGTGTGTGTGTGTGTGTGTGTGTGTGTGTGTGTAGTATAGTATATACGTGAAGGAATACTACACAGCACTGAACAACTTGTAAATATTACACAATAGAGGTGACCCTGAAGGACATTAGGCTGAGTTAAATATCTCAGTTACAAAAGGACAAATATTGCATAACTCTACTGTTATAAACAGGACTGACATGGGGGATTGGGAGAATAGGAAAAGAGTGGATAGATAATGAACATTGCAGTGGAACAGATGAAAGAAAGAACTGTTTAATAGAAATATATGATTGGGCATTATTTGTGTGATGGTAGTCCAGAATAAGAGGTGCATTGCAAAGTGAACTGGAGGATGGAGAGGGGAGAGGAAGAGGAAATAAATTGTGCAACAATGAATGAACATTTTAAAAAAAGAAAATTAACTGGGGGAGAGGGAAGGAAGGTGGAGGGAGGAAAATGTGCGACAATGAATGAATGAAAATCCAACTTCTCTGTAAACTTTTGTTAAAATTCACAAATAAAAAAATAGACTTTTCATTTCCAAAAACCTAAATTACATATTGAACTTACAATCATGTGGAATAAATGAAGAAAGGTAGTCTCATGCCATTTTAATTTAT
>NW_006399792.1:1338709-1343942 GCF_000299155.1 Elephantulus edwardii
TGCTTAACCTTCCTAATAATTTACCTCACTCATATTTTAAAAAATTTCTTCTTCATAGTTTCCTCCTGCGTGCATAGGTGATAAGCTCTACCTATGCATAAAATATTTAGAATCGACATCTGATCCTTTCTTATGCAATTAATATCACCTAGGAGTCTGACATTTAAAACTAACTCTGGCTATTCATTTCACAGTGCTTATTATGTAGTACAAGTCTTATTTTAAAGGTAAACACCCAGGCCAGAGGCCAAAGTATGAAAGAAAGTTTAGAGCTAAAGAAATCCATACAACCAAAGGCTAATATAAGAAGAGTTTTCTGTCAACTATTTTGCTTAACTTCTAGTTTTAGTAAACCAGTTGGGTTTATATCATCTAGATACAGCTCAATGTTGAGCTGCTTTCCTAAATTTTTCACTCATACTCATTTGGTTTGAATCAAAACCAACTCATAGCTGATACTCCAGTGGGGTTCTGAGGCTGGAAATTGCTCTAGACAAGGGAGAGTGTCTATATTTTCCTGTGAACCCTCTGGTGGATTCAAACTACCAAAGAGGTCCTGCCTTGGGGTTAGCAGCACCACTCTCTACTGACTAGGCCACCAGAACTCCTTAAATGTTATTATTTCAATACACTGCAGACAGGTCACTTTATAGGCCCATGCTCTGGAGGTCCCTCAGATTGTTGTAATGCTTTGGTGGCATAGCTCATAGGGAGTTGTGCTACTAATCCAAAGGCCACAACTCTCTAGCTGGTTCAAATCCACCAGCAGCTCTGTGTGAGAAAGATGACAATCTTCTCTTATTCAATTTACAGCCTCTGTAAAACGTGCTTGAGAGTCAGCTCTGAGCAGGTTCCAACCTGATGCAGTAAGTTGAGCTTGAGCTTTCAAGTCTTAATAATTTTTTAATAAGGGTTTCCACGCTTGCATTTTGCACAAGCCCTGCAAATTTTACAGCCATTCCTGCTTGAAGGCAGGAGCTCTTCAGCCCTCATCCAGAGAAAAATCATAGACAACTTAGTCTTAACTGCCTAAGGTTCTAATCCCTTCAAGCTGGCAACTACAATTGCAACCTTAGGCCTATTTATCAATTATCTGAAAGGTGTTCAAATAACTCACTGCCACTTAGTTATTTCTAACTCATAGTGACCCTCTACAAGCTTTCTAAGACTGTAAAACTTAAAGAAAAGAAACTATCCACTTTTCTCCCTTGGAGTAGCGAGTGGATTTGAACCAACTGAGACATGGGGCCTTGGGTTAACAATCCAACATGCTACAGATTCCATCACCAGAGCTCTTTAAAAAGTTCAATGAGTGGTAATTTTCTTCCTTTGTTCCTCATTCTTCCTCTGCATTTCTATTTCCACTTTCTCTTTTCTTCTTCTCCATCTTATTCTTCTATTTCTTTCCATCTTGGTTCTTCTGCTGTCTTTCCATCAGAGGTGACTAGCTCTGGTGGCTAGTTCACAGGCCCTTGGGTATGGGTTTACAGCCTTGGAAACCTACTGAAGGACTGGCTATGAATTATTTTTGGCTTAGATAACAATGAGTCCCACCATTTTCAGTGTTTCAATTTCCCATTTTTCAATTCCATCCTTTCTCCTCATTTCCCTTTCAATCTCCACCCGTTCTTCCCTACCTCCTATTCACGTGAAGTTTTTAAGAGCTGAGTTCCCAACACCGTCTGTGACCAGAGGCAAACAGGCCTGGTGCTTAAGCTAAAGTCTGTTAACAAAACTCTGGAACTATTGATATTCTACATATCGACTCAAATACTGGCTCATGACTTTTCCAACACATATTTCAAATTTTATTCCCTGTCTTCTTCTCATTGCAATTCAATCCAAAGGCGATCTGTCTTCAAGTTAAAGGATTGGAGAATTAATTATTACTTCAAAGCAATCTAAAGAAAATAAGGGGGGAGGGAGCAATTTACCTATGTCTTCATTTACTGGAATCTTGGAAATTTGGGAGACCAGTCTGACTTGCAGTCATTCCTTCCAGCATCGAAACTGTTAATATGTTTTATTGACACTTGTATAACACATCACCTGATGGTGACTGCATTGCATCAGAGTCTAAGCATTTCTCACAGAGGTGCTGCTTTATTATTTTTTTTTTCCCTTGGTAAACAGGAGAAAAATGAGTAGTAAGAGTCTCAGCTAGCAAAGCTCAAAGGAAAACAGACAAGTGAAATGGCATCCAGGGGTGGTACCAAGAGAAATATCAGCCGTTGCTCCTGATTTGCTAGGGCTCCTGCCCATGTAAAGAGACAGTGATTTTTGCTGTGAACAACTTTGCTCCATTTCAGTAAATCAAGACTCAATATTTGCCATGAAAACATGATCGAAGTTCACACCAATGTGTTTTCTTAGGTTAAGCAGGGTAGAGTTGGTTCTGGGAGTTTAAAAAAAAAAAGATCACTGTGCTTAATTTTAACAAAAATAGTAAATAAGATTATTTTAAACTGCTAGAAGTATAGAGTATTTTAACTGCTTACTTTTTAAATATTTGAGACATTGTAGTATTTTAGAAGCAGTGAAATTATATTCTATCATGATAAAAGGAACTCCTGTATACAAATGGTTCAAACACTTGGCTGCTAACCAAAAGTTTAAATGTTCAAATCTAAGATCCCTACGAGTCAGACTCATTTAAACAAGTAGATTTCTCAGACAAGGAAACAAATCATGTTACTGGGTTTATTGTTGTTATCTGCTATGGAGTTGACTACAACTCATCACAACCCTATGAACAATAACCTTGAAACCTGCCCAATCCTGAGCCTACCTCACTGCCTCTGACACATCTACTCCCATTACCTCAGTCAGGGAGTCAATCCATCTCATTCAGGGTCCTCCACTTCTGCACTGACTCTCAACCCTTCCAAGTGCTTCTCCAAGGACTGGTCCCTCCATACTCAAAGTATGTGAGATGGAGTTTCAAAATCCTTGCCTCCAAAGAGCAACGTGGTTTTACCCTCTCCAGGACAGACGTTTTTGTTTTCTTGGCAGTCCATTCTATGTTAAATACTCTTCTCCAGCACCACAACTCAAAGGTATCAATCCTTCTTCTGTCATCCTTAGTCATTGTCAGCACTCAGATGCATAGCAAACAATTAATAAGGCACAACTTAGTCTCTGGACTGACATTGTTGCTCTTTGGCTCTCTAGAGAGGTACCTGACAATAGACTTTCCTAAAGCAACTCATCTTTTGATTTCCTGGCTGCTGGCGCCAAGAGTGTTGGTTGTGGATCTGAGCAAGATGAAATTGTTAACAACCTCAATCTTTTCTCTATCCATCATGATACTGTCATTGGCCCAATGATGAGAATCTTTGTCTTATTGATGTTGAGATACAATCTATATTAAAGATGGCAGTCCTAGACCTTCTGCTGCAAAAACTTCAGATCTTCCTCAGTTTCAGTGAGCAAGGATGTGTTATCTGCATAATGCAGGCTGTTAATTATCCTCCAATCCTGAAGCCACTTTTGCCTCAATGAAGTCCAGGCCCCTGGATAATTTGTTCCGCCTATATATTAAAAGGTGGGTGACTTTTAGTTTGTGGCCCTCCGGCCAGTTTTTCATTTTTTTTGTTAAGACATTCCTCTAGGTCGTACAACCCTGGTGTACAAGTTGCCGTCCCACGGTCACTTGTGGTTGCTGTGAGGCTGAACACTGTGACACGGATGTATCAAATGCGTTAATGGCTACATAATGAGGACTGAGAGTGGGTTGGAGCTCCCCATTAAACAAGCGTGGAAGGAGGAGTGGCATCCACTTCCATAATAGCTTGCCTCTGGAAACCCTATGAACCTGGAGAGAGGATGAAAGGCACCCAAGCGTCGAGGACTTTCCGTCATAGGGTCGCTATGAGTCGCCTGCGACTCGATGTCACTTGACAACAACAACACATATATTAAAAAGGTATAGGGAAGTGTCAGCTAAATGCCAACTCTGGCTTCTTGAGGCACGGCAGCCCGGAACCCAGCGCAGCCCCCGGAACCCAGCGCAGCCCCTGGAACCCCATGTGTGACTCCAGAGGAGCTACTGACCTCTGCCAGCTTCAATGAGACCCTGGAAAAGCACCCGCCTGCCGGTCACCACGTAACCCCAGAGGAGCGACCACTGCCGACTGCCCTGTGACTCCAGACGAGTGATGGCCTTCCACTGTGTGACACCCACCCTCCCCCGTGGGCCGCCATCACATGACCCCACCACGCAGAGTCCTGCTGCATAAACCCCAGCAGCACCCAAGCCCGTCCTCTGCCCCCTGGGGTTAGTGTCCCATCCTCACAGGCCTTTGATTCTTCCCCCTACCCCTGCCCCATGGCAGCTCCACAACCACACACCTCAGCCCCCACTACAGCCCTGTGACCCCAGGGCGCCGTCATGGATCCAGCCATCACCTGGAGCCACCAGCCAAGCTGCTGTGGAACTAATCTGGCAGAAGAAAGGCTGGTAGGATACTAACTGGATTTTCTGGGGCACTGCCAATTACCTGGGAGAGCACCCAAGGGCTTGCCCACTGGTGGGGCATTTGGCCAAGCTCTCTTGGGCCACACCAACTGCCCAGAAATGAGCATGTCACTGGTAATCTGTCTGAACTTTTGTGGACTCTGCAGACCAGCCAGAGGCTAGTGGGTCGGGGGAATTTGACTTTGACTTTTCAGGTCCTGTTGGATCCAGGACCCTGCTTGGGCAGGGGCTTCTGTGTGAGGGCACCTGCATAAGTGCCTCCAGCCAGGGACCACTGAGTGAAAACCACTGGGTGGGAAACGGACAGCAGGAATTTGAGTAGGAACCCCAATCATGAGCACACTCCAACAGCTGAGGTTCGAGTGAGGTCCCCCAAGTGTTTGACCTGCCCTTGTGATCACCCCAACCCTATGCCTGCCTCACCCCATTTGGCTCTACACCAGTGCCTACACATCTGGCAATCAATTTGTCCTTAATCAGGAGCACCTTGACCTGTCTTACCAACAAGAAATTGCCCTCACAGGCTCTGAACTGACATTTCTCTGAAGTCAGAAGTTCAGAGAAACACACAAGTAGGGTAGCTGCCCAATAGATCTCTAGAGCATTGTCTTCAGATTAAAAACGTATCAATGTCTCAAAGAAAGCAAGCTATCCTACAGAATACACAAGAGCAAAGCAAGATGTCACCCCCAAAGGGTGACAGAGTATCAGTGGATTTTCTGAAGCTAGAAAGTCTGATGAACTTTCTTTTTTTTT
>NW_006399792.1:1353638-1354749 GCF_000299155.1 Elephantulus edwardii
GAAAACTATTGGACACAGTGGACCAATTTAGCAAAGTGACAGGATACAAGATCAACATACAAAAATCAGTTGGATTTCTCTACAGTGACAAAGAGAATACAGAGTTGGAACTAAGAAAAACAATACCCTTCACAATAGCTAATCACAAGATTAAATACTTGGGAATAAATGTAACCAAAAGCACAAAGGATCTATTCAAAGAAAATCACAAAACATTACTACAAGACACAAAAAGAGACCTTGAGAAGTGGAACAATATCCCTTGCTCATGGATAGGAAAACACAATGTTGTGAAAATGGCAATACTACCAAAGGCAATTTACATGTTTAATGCATCCCAATACAAATACCAATCCCATTCTTTAATGAGATGGAAAAGTCAATCTCCAGTTTCGTTTGGAATGGAAAGAAGCCTCGAATAAACAAAGCACTCCTTAAAAATAGAAGAAAGGTAGGAGGTATCCCACTCCCTGATTTCAAATCCTACTACACTGCCATGGTGGGAAGGACAGCATGGTACTGGTACAATGACAGACACATGGACCAGTGGAATAGATTTGAGAACCCGGAGATCAGCCCATCTATGGTCAACTGATTTTGGACAAGGGGATGAAATCAGTTAAGCAGGGAAACGACAGCCTTTTTAACAAATGGTGTTGACAAAATTGGAAAAATATCTGCAAAAGACTCAAGCAAGATCCACACCTCACTCCAAATACAAAAACCAACTTAAGGTGTATCATAGACCAAGGACTAAAACCAAAGACTATAAACTTCTTTAAAGAAAAGCTAGAAACAACACTACAAGTCCTAATCCACAACATAAACAGTTTTTCAAGTATCCTGAAATAACTACAATCAGGAGAAAATAAGGTAGATGAATGGGATCTTCTAAGAATCAAATCCCTATGTACATCCAAAAACTTCTTGAACAGGGTAAAAAGGGAAGCCACAGACTGGGAAAAAGTATTTGGTAACGACATATCAGATAAGGGACTTATATCCAGAATTTATTAAATACTTGAGCACCACAACAAGATAAAGGTAAATAATCCAATAGAAAAATGCACACAGTATATGAACAGATACTTCACCAAAGAAGACATTCAGA
>NW_006399792.1:1354864-1361140 GCF_000299155.1 Elephantulus edwardii
AGGTTGTGGAGAAACTGGAACCCTTATTCACTGTTGGTGGGAGTGTAAAATGGTGCAACCTCTGTGGAAGGCGATATGGCACTTTCTCAAAAAGTTGCAAATAGAGATACTATTTGACCTAGCAATTCCACAACTGGGAATATACCCTTAAGAAACCATAACCGCCATCCAAGCAGATATATGCACTCCCATGTTTATCGTGGCTTTGTTCACAATAGCATGGAGTTGGGAACAACCCAAATGCCCATCAATAAATGAATGGATAGAGAAGCTGTGGTATATTCCACTATGGAATACTATGCTGCATTTAAAACAAGGGACTCATACAATATTATTCAAAATGGGTGAGTCTGGAGGACATACTGCTGAGTGAAGTATCTCAGTCACAAAAGGACAAATACTGCATGGTGCCACTGTTGTAAAACAGGACTGACCTTGGGCTTGGGAAGAAACTGAGAAAGATGGGTTCAATAATGTATACTGCATTGAAACCCATGAAGAAGAAAACTGTTTAAAAGGGATATGTGATTAGATATTTTTGTCATGACAGGAGTCTAGAGTGAAGACTACATGGTGGAGTGGTTCTGGGGGAGGGTTTGTAAAACAATGAAAGAATTTGCCTTTTACTTTTCCAAGTGTACTTGGGGGGAGGGTTGGGAGGGGAGAAAAGTGCAACAATGAATGAATGGAAATCCAAAGTCTATGCAAATTTTTCCTGAAATTAATAATAACTTTTAAAGTATAGGGAAAGGATACATCCTTGATGAATACCTTTCTTGATTTTTAATCATGCAGAGTTCCCTTGTGCTGTTAGTACAACAGCTTTCTGGTCTAGGAATCAGTTACACATAAGCACAATCAGGTGTTCTGGAAGTCCCATTCTTCTCAAGGTTGGCCACAATTTATTGTAATCCACACAATCTAATTCCTTTGTATAGTCAATAAAGCAGGACTAGACATCCCTCTGGTACTCTCTGCTTCAGCCAAGATCCATCTGACATATCATTACTGATATGAGATGGGTTTTAGAAGAAAACATGAAATTCCAGAAGAATGTCTATATGTACAGTATTGATAATGCAAAAGTATTTGTGTGGATCATAGTAAACTATGGATAACAATGAGGAGGGGAAACACATTGCTACAATTTGTTGGGAGAACGATGGAAATTAGAAGAATCTGTTCTCAAAATAATATATTTGAATTTTGTAAATTAGTATTTTTAGGAAGTCAACTTGGTAGGGAGTAGGGAGGGAGAGGGGGTAAAATGTGCAACTAGGAGTGAATGAAAATCTAACTTTTCTGTAAGCTTTTGTTCAAATCACTATTAAAACAAAAAATTTAAAAACGATGCATCTGACATTGGCAATGTTCTTAGTGTCATTGTCTCTTCAAAACCTGCCTTATATATCTGGTATTTGTTAGGTTAAAACAAGCTGCAGTAGCAAATAACCCCTTAATTTTCAAAAGTTAATCAACACAATGAAAGTTTTTTTTTCTCACTCACATAAAGGACCTATGCAAACACTCTTGTTGAGTGGGCAGCTTCCGCAGTTAGTCAGAGTTGCAGCATCCCTCCACATTTGTAGTTCTGCTCTTTCCTAGAACACTATAAGTACTATATTTTTACAGAAATTTGTTTGCCAGCCAGTTCCTTCCTTGCAGAAGGTACTTTTATAAATGCAAAAGACTAATTTTTATGGCAATATGTAAAGAAAAAGATGCATAACATACTTATGAAAATATCTCACAGGGAAGGACTTGATTCATACACATAAAATTCCCATACTGTTTGTGAAATATAATAGATGGGCAAAGAGAGAAGGGAGAATCTTCACCCAATTCTTAAAGATCCAAAACTACTCTTAAAGATCTGAGACATACATAATTTTTTGTTTGGTACCTAATTCTTCATGATAAAGCACTTACTGATGAAGACAAAGATTATAGCCCTCAGTATGAATTATATCACATTTTAAAAAATTATCATGACTTCACCAATAAGCAATTTTGTTCTAAATGGAGAAAAATTGACCTTTTCAAGTATGTCAGAGAGGATGAGGATGGCAAGAGAGAACAGGGATCAGATCTGTTGTTCATAGGGTAGCTATGAATTGTACTTAACTCGATGGCACCTAATGACAAGAAGATAAGAAAATATTAAATAACCATAAGTAAGATGTGCCTCTGTCTTCTGTTCATCACATCTAATTGTCATGGAATTCATGTTTGTAAGTGAATTTTAGTTATTTTTCAGTACGGTTAGTATATATATTCTCCTCACTTCCCCAAAAATGGGGACACTGGTGGTTTTGCAACATGGAGTTGTGCTGCCAACCCCAAAACCATGCCTCTTAAAAAGTTCAGCTCTACCAGTCACTCCTTATGAGGAAGGTGAGCAATCTCCTCTTGTGTGATTTACAGTCTTGAAAACCTGTCAACTATGGGTTGGTTCTGATTCAACAGCAGTGAGGGGTTTATTCCATTTCCCTGAAAGAGAAAAGATATAAAATCAGTGCCAGGTGAAATTAAATACTGTTCAATATTTGAGAGAGTAAGACACACAGAGGAAGAACTAATGCTTCTAACATGGTACCTTTGGTAAATGGCTCTTTGAAATCTCATCTGGATAGATGTAAAGTGCCAAAAAAAAAGAACAGAACAAAACTGAAATTCATTTCTATCAAGTCAGAACCAATTCTTGGTCAACCCTATGTAAATCCCAGAAGATATTGCCCATCTCTCTCTCCTGAGGACGCACTGGTGGATTTGAACCAGCAGAGAGGTGCTGTTTTTAGCTTTAGCAGCACAACTCTCTATAGTCCACAACTGAGCCATTGACTTTCTTGATTTAATATTTTTGTTGTTACGTGGCCACCAATGAGTTGACTATGACTCATAGCAACCCCATGAACTATGGATCTGAACCTTGCCCTCTCCTGTCTCCTCGTCATCTCTGATATACTTGAGCCCCTTGTTTACAGTCATTGTGTCAATACATCCTGTGGAGGGTCTTCCTCCTTTTTTGCTAACTCTCCACCTTCCCAAGCAAGAAGTTTTTCTCCAAGGATTGGTCCCTCCTAGCTATATTCTTAAACTATGTGAAACAAGTTTCACCATGCTTGCATCCTTACTTTTGTTCCACTCTCTGCCAGACATATGCAAATTCAGATTGAAGATGAAGGAAATTAAAACAAGTCTCAAAGAACAGAAATAAAATATTTCATTTATTCCAGCTGAATTTAAAAAATCATCTCAAGAATTTATTTGATGCATTGGATATTATTGTTGTTGTTTGGTGTCATCAAGTAAAATTCATAGCAACTCTGTGAATACTGAATCTGAGCACCATGAATCTCAACACTGTCATATCCCATGCCATCCTCACGATCTCCGACACATTCAAGCCCATAGTCACCATGACAACCCATCTGGTTGAGAATCTTCCTCTCTTTCGATACCTTCCACTTTCCCCAGCATGATGTCCCTCTCCAAGGAATAACCTCTCCTAGCAACTTGCTCACAATATGTGAGATAAAGTTTCATCTTCACTTCCTCCAAGGAGTACTCAGATGTACCTTCTTCAAGAAATATCTATATGTTCTTTTGGCAGTCCATCAGATCTTTAGCACTCTTCTTCAACACCACAACTCAAAGGCATCAATTCTTCCCCCCCCCATCCTTATTCATTGTCCAGCTCTCAGATGCATAGCAAGCCACTGAAAAGACCATAGTCTTAGTCAGGCACATTTTAGTCCTCAAACTGACATCATTAATAATTTAGAGAGGTCCTTGACTACAGACTTTCCCAATGCAATATCTCTCCTGGTTTTCTGATTGCTGGTACCAAGAGTATTGTTGTTATTGTTAGGTGCCATCTAGTCAATTACAATTCATAGTGACCCTATGAACAACAGATGTGCCAACCTCACAATCTTTGACACTTGAGCCCATTTTATTGCAGTCACTGTGTCAATCCACTTGGATGAGGGTCTTTCTCAGACAATTTTACTTAGGTTGAAGCTCCATCATTTCTATTCTTGGTAAGCCTGGCTAACAGCTCCTGGGCTAACAGCAGATAAGTAGTGAGAAGAAGGAAGGTTCTTCCACACATATCCACAGTGAACACTACTGACCAAACACCAGAGGAGTTGTGGGATGACATAAAAAAACATTATTATTATGAAGAAGAACAAGAGATTATTACCAAGACAGGAAAGAAGACTGAGATTTGCGTTGGTATGAAAAGAGAAAATAGTAAGGAATGTTGACATATGAAAGCTGAATACAAGATTTAAAAGCATAGCTCAAGAAGACGAAGCAAAGTGTTATAATGAAATGTGCAAGGAATTGGAGTTATAAAATGAAAAGGGAAGAATACCCTCGGTGTTTTTCAAGCTGAAAGAACTGAAGAACCGATTCAAGCATTAAGTTGCAATAGTGAATGATACTATGGGCCAACTCTTGAATGATGCATGAAGTATCAGAAGAAGATGGAAAGAATGTGCAAAGTCACTGTACCAACGAGAATCAATTAGCATTGAGCCATTTCAGAAGGTATTATTTTATCAAGAATTAATGCTAATTTTGTGAGTATCTACACTGATTTGTCTAGGATTTAGTTATGTTTCTTATTTGTTGTAGTTTTAGGTGCCCAAGGCTTAATTTCCTCTGGTATTCTTGCCTTTATTTCTCCAAATGTCTTTAGGTATCCTTCATAAATCCTTAAATAGCATACTAATTTATAGAAAGTTTATTGATTTTGTGCTAAAGTTTTGGTACAAGGGAAGTTTTAAATAGTCTCATTATTAGATCTCGGTTTTTTAAGGTGCCTGTAGTCGTAGAACAGCATCAGACAATTATTTCTCAGATTTGTTTTCTTATTTCTATGATACTAGAAAACTAAAAACAGTTGGAGTTGGGTATTTCCCTTATAGCATGTTAGTTGTTGTTGTTGGTAGGTGCCATCAGTAAACCACAATTCATAAGTAAACCCATGAAAAATCACTCTGAACCTTGCCCTGCCCAGTTCTATTCTCATCACCTCTGAGAGACTTGAGTCAATTGTTACAGTCACTGTACCAATTCATCTCACTGCCGGTCTTCATCTCTTTTGCTGACCTTCCCCCTTTCCAAGCATGCTATCCTCTCCAAGGACTGATCCTTCCAAATAACATGCTGAAAATATGTAATAAGAGGCTTCATCATTCTCGCCTCCAAGAGGCACACTGACTTTCCTGTCTCTAAGACATGTTTCTTCCCTTGGCAGTTCATGTGATGTTCAGTACTCTTCTCCAACTCCACAAATCGAAGGCGTTGATTCTTTAGATACTTCTTTAGAAGAAGGGCAAAGAAGAGTTCTAAAAGAATGAAGTCTGTGAAGAGGGACTGCATCTGACCTCTACGAATTCTGCAATGAGAATAGTCCTGAAGTCAGAGCAGAAGCAGCATGGAAACAGCTGAGTCCAATCTCTACCAAATCCACTAGGGAGATCTGCCCTCATTAATACATTCACAATACAAAACTAATTTCCATTACTAGAACCATGTCTTCTCATGTTCCTGCACCTACCATGTACGTCTGAAGTCTATTGCAGAGTTATGGGGTTTATTAGGGAACCAATAATTCAAAGTAACAGCAAGATACAATTCTAGGTCCAAAGAACTTCTCAGTTAACAGCAAAATACAATACCTGGCATAGGAACCTTTGGCCCCAAAAGATGTGCACTTGCACTGCATTTTCTGCTACCTCTTCCTTCCTAGTGGTAAGACTCTCTTTCTTTCACTGAACATGCTCAATTTAGTGGTGAGAAAAGGCAGTCCTCTTGTTGATGGACTTGCAGGCCCTATTGCACAAAGAAGAGATGGCTGATGCACCAGTTGGTGATATTAACAATGTGTTTTTCAAGGCAAGTAGAGTTGAGCAGTGGATCAGATAAAGACAATAGCCTAGGAAGGCCAGATTGTTAGCAATAGACCCACTATACCACAATCCCAATAAACATCACCCTTCATGACGAAATTGATTCCTAAGAGGTCATATATGGTCCACATACTCCTACAGGTACCTCTACCAATCCTAACACCAACTAACAACCATCTCAGGGCTCTCACTGCTCTACTACTCTGTCTAATAATCCCTTACAATGGCTACATAGAATTCACAAGACCATACATAAGATTATGGTGTTTATGGCAATGGCATATCTGATAAGAGACTTATATCTAAAATTTATAGAATATTTTAACACCTCAACAAGAAAAAAATAATCCAA
>NW_006399792.1:1361997-1370060 GCF_000299155.1 Elephantulus edwardii
GGTGGCAATACTTAAGGATACTTTGGGCAGAATATTAAATGATCCAGGAAGTATCAAGAGAAGATGGAAGGAATACAGAGTCACTGTATCAGAAGGAATTGGCTGACACAGAAGAATTTCATGAAATGACATATCAATATTCTGATAGAATAAATTTAATTTCCTTTGGTTCTTTTGTGATAGCACCTTCATAATTCTTTATTTGAGTTATTCATGTCTTCTTTTTTTCTTTTGTTAAGTTTGCAGTTGTCAATCTTATTGACCCTTCTAAAAAAACAGCTCCTGGATTTGTTGATGATTTCAGTTGGCTTTTCTATCTCGTTGACATCAGCTTCTAGAGACTGTGGGATTAGAGTGTTGCTCTTTTTCATATTTGTTGAAGGTGTTGAGTTATGTAATTAATTTTGCTTCTTTCTTCATTTGTTATGCATTTGCCTATTGCTATGAACTGCCCCCTGAGGATTGTCTTAGTTCCATCCCAGAGATTTTGGTGCATCGTATTTTCATTATCATTTCTTTTTTCTTTTTTTTTTGCATGAGTGTACCGTCAAATCAGATCTGACTGGTACAGGAGGAGATTGTCCCTCCTTTTCCCGGCAGAGCATCTGGTGGATTCGAACCGTGTGCCTCTGGAATTGTAGTTGCAGCTCCTTGCCACTAAGCCACCCGAGCTCCCCTCATTATCATTTCTTTTGCAGAACTTTTTCATTTCATTCTTTTTTTCTTCTATAACCCAGTCATGTTCTAACAGAGTATTATTTAGCTTCCACATTGATGGTTTTATAAGCTTTATCCTCTTGTGGTTAATTCCTAGGTTTATGGTAGTGTGGTCTGAGAAGATACTTTATATTATTTTAGTATTTTTTAATTAACTTGGCTCCACAATCAACACTCTTGGTGCCAGCAGCCAGGAAATTAAAAGACAAATTACACTGGGAAACTCTGCTGTCTGAGATCTCTCCAAAGAATTGAAGAGCAAAGATGTCAGTCTGGAAAGTACAGTATACCTGATACAGGCTATGTATGGTCTTTGCAATCCTTTGCTATGCATCAGAGAGCTTGAAATGACTAGCGATAATAGAAGGGGAATCTATGCCTTTGACCTGTGGTCTTGGAGAAGAGTATTGCATATATGACAGGCTGCTAAGAGAACAAATAAGTTCATCCTGGAGATGGTGAAACCTGGCTGCTCCTCTGAGGTAAGTATTCTGAAGCTTTGTCTGACATACTTTGGGACATGTTGCAAGGAGGGACCAGTCCTTGGAAAGAGATGTCATGCAGAGTGTTGTGGGGGTGTGGAAGGACAATGCAGGAGAGGAAGACCCTCAATGAGATGGATTGATTCAGTGACTGGGGTAATGGGGGGTAGGCGTGTTGGAGATAGTGAGATAGGCACAGGATAGAGCAGGATTGGGGCTGTTGTACATAGGGTCACTATGAGTCACAGGCGGCTCAACACATAACAACTATTACAGTGCTGTCATACCTTCTTCAATTCTGTTCACTGTTGTTTTATCTATTTTACAGTTCTATTACTTGGTGCATCGATGCTGACGAATGTTACATCTTCTTTATCTACTGTGCCTTTAATCATTATATAGTGCCATTCCTTATCATTTATGATGTTTTTCATCTTAAAGTCTATTTTATCAGACATTAGTATTGCCACTCCTGCTTTTTTGCAGATGCCATTTGCTTGGTACATTTGTTCTAGCCTTTGATTTTAAGTCTATCTTTCACTTAATTTCTTAGATGTGTCTCTTGTAGACAACTTATTAATGAGCTTCGGTTTTTTTATCTGTTCTGCTACTATTTTTCTCTTCATTGGGCCATTTAGTCCATTCACATTAACTGTGATTATTGACAGGCCAGGTTTTATTGTTACCATTTTTCAGTGTTTCTTTTTTGTTGTTGTTTCTTGTTCCTGTTGCCTATCTACTTTTCTTGGTGTCTCTGTGTAAAGGACTTCCCTTAAAAGTTCTTATAGATTTGTTCATGTTTTCAGAAATTCCTCAACTTCTTTCTTTTTTGCAGTCAATATGATTTCTACTTCATGTTTGTTGGAGAGCTTTTCTGCCTATAGGATCCTCGAGTGGCAATTGTTTTCTTTCAACTTTCTGTATGTGCAATTTCATTCCTTCTCACATGGTTTCTGAAAAGTCAGAACCTAATCTAATTGTTTTTCCTTTGTACGTGACTCTTAGTTTTTTCTCATGGTTTTTTAGTATTCTAATCTTATCTTTTGCTTTGGAGAATTTGACTATGTTATGTCTTGATTATTTTTCTTTTTTGGGTCTAGTCTATTTGGTGTTCACTGAGATTCTTGAATGTGTATTTGCTTGTTCTTCATAATAATTTGGAACTACAGAACAATCTCACTGATTTCATATGCAAGCAAGATTTTACTGAAGATTATCCAAAAACGACTGGAACAGCACATCAACAGAGAACTACCAGAAGTCCAGGCTAGGTTTAGAAGGGGTTGTGGTACTAGAGATATTGTAGCTGATGTTAGATGGATCTTGGCTGAAAGCAGGGAATACCAGAGGGATGTCTATCTGTGTTTCATTGACTATGCAAAGGCATTTGACTGTGTAGATCATAACAAACTATGGCTGACTCTGAGAAGAATGGGAATCCCAGAACACTTGATCGTTCTAGTGCAAAACTTATACTTGGACCAGGAGGCAGTCGTCAGAACAGAGCAAGGGAACACTGCATGGTTCAAAATTGGGAAGGGTGTATGCCAGGGATGCATCCTATCTCCATACATTTTCAACCTCTATGCAGAGCAGATTACCCGGGAGGCTGGGCTCTATGAGGAGAAATGTGGGGTCAAGATTGGTGGATGATTATCAACAACCTGCGTTATGCGGATGACACAACCCTGCTTGCTGAAACTGAAGAGGACCTGAAGCGCCTGCTGCAGAGTGTCAAGGACTGCAGCCTACAATATAGATTGATGCTCAATGTCAAGAAGACAAAGATTCTCACCACTGGACCAATGGGCAGCATCAGGATGGATGGTGAAGAGATTGGATTGTACACAGCTTTAGTTTGCTTGGCTCCATAGTCAACAGTCTTGGCACCAGCAGCCAGGAAATTAAAAGGTGCATTGCCATGGGAAAGTCTGCTGTTAGGGACCTCTCCAAAGTACTGAAGAGCAATGGTGTCTCTCTAGAGACTAAGGTGTGTCTGATACAGGCCATGGTCTTCACAATCACTTGTTATGCATCAGAGAGTTGGACAATGACCAAGGAGGATAGAAAGAGAATTGATGCCTTTGAGCTGTGGTGCTGGAGAGGAGTATTGAGAATACCATGGACTGCTAGGAAAACAAACAGATTTGTCCTGGAAAGGGTTAAACCGGGTGGCTCCTTGGAGGTAAGGATTCTGAGGCTCCGTCTAAAATACTTTGGACATGTTGTGAGGAGGGACTGGTCCCTGGAGAGGGATATCATGCTTGGGAGGGTGGAGGGACAACGCAGGAGAGGAAGGCTCTCTGTGAGGTGGATTGATTCAGTGACTGAGATAATTGGGATGGGAGTGTCAGAGATAGTGCGATTGGCACAGGACAGAGCAGAGTTTAGGGCTGTTGTACATAGGGTCACTATGAGTGGCAAGAGACTCGACGGCACATAACAACAACAACAACAACAACAACAACAACCTCTTTCCCAATTTTCTTAATGATTTCTCTATTCCATTTGTTGTACCTTTTTATGTCACCCCATATGATTTACAAGTTTTCTTCATTTTCTTTATGTCTCATCTCTGATTTTTCTTCTAGTATGTTTTTGTTGAGGTTATCTTCCAGCTCACTGACTCCCTGTTCCATCTCTTCTGTCCAACTTTTTTGTCCCTCCAGGATATTGGACAAGTCTGCCATTTTGGTCTTAATATTCTGGATTATATTTTCATGCATTTCTGTTCTTTCCAATACTGCGTTGGCTCTACCTTCTCTATCTTGTGATGATTTTTTTAAGTACTTGTGCCCTTTTGTCTATAATTTTAATTCTTTCTCCCATCTTTTGCATTTTCTTCATTAGTTGTCTAAATTCGTCTTCATCAGTATATTTCTCCTGGCATCGTGTCTCTGGACAGTTTGTGTTCTTAATGGCTTCCATTGGTTCTTCCATCATTTGCATCTTCTTCCATAGTTATTCAAATAACTTCTCATCAACATATTCTTCTGGTTCTCTACCTCAAGGGTATTTACTAAAATTGTGGCTCCCATTGTTTCTTCCATCATTTGTACTTTTTTTTGTAGCCATTCAAATTCCTCTATATCAATATATATATCACCTCCTTCTTAACTCGAGTATTCATTGGCTCTGCAATATTCTCTCTTTTTGGGGGGAGAGGTCTTAATTTGTTTTTTCACAGTGTTTGAATTTGTCTGCTGCTTTCTTAACACTATGTGAAGCTTTTCTTGATAAGCATTAGGCCATTCTATTGTGTCTGGAGGAGTGGCATCCACTTCCATAATAGCTTGCCTCCGGAAACCCTATGAACCTGGAGAGAGGAATAAAGGCACCCAAGCGTCGAGGACACTCCTTCATAGGGTCGCTATGAGTTGCCTGCGATTCCATGGCACTTAACAACAACAACATTGTGTCTGCGTAAGTTATTAGTTGTTGTTGTTGTTATGTGCCATCGAGTCACCTGCAACTCATAGCAAACCTAATATACAAGCTCTGAACCCTGCCCTGTCCTGAGCTAGAATCATTAATTCTGACACACCGACCCCCAGTGCCCCAGTTACTGTATCAATCCACCTCATCTGGGGCCTTCCTCTTCTGCACTGTCCCTCCAACCTCCGAGCATGATGTACATCTCCAAAGATCGTTCTCTCCTGTACATGTGCCCAAAATATGTGAAGACAGAGGTTCAAAAGCCTAGCCTCCAAGGAGAAACTTGGTTTCACTCTCTCCAAGACAAATATATTTGTTTCTTGGCATTCCATGGTATGTTGAAGACTCCAGCACCACAAGTCAAAGGCATCAATTCTTCTTCTGTCATCCTTACTCATTTTCCAGCTCTCTAAAGCATCACAAGTAATGGTGAAGACCATAGCTTGGATTAGGTGCACCTTAGTCTCTAGAGTGACATAATTGCTATTCTGTATTCTGGAGAGGTCCCTGACAGTGCATTTCCCCAATGCAATTGATGTCTCTGAGTTGTGATGTTGGAGAAGAGTTTTGAACATACTAGGGACCACCAAGAAAACAAATAGATATATCTTGGAAAGTATAAAAACAAGTTTCTCCTTGGAGGCTAGGATTTTGAAGCTCTGTCTCACATATTTTGGGCAAGTGGCAAGGAGGGACCGATCCTTGGAGAAGGACATCATGCTCAGAACATTGGAGGGACAGTGAAGGAGACTAAGACCCCCACAATGAAGGCAGGTATATCAGAATCGGTGAGACTGGCTCAGAACAGAGAGGCTTCAGAGCTATTGTATTCAAGGTTGCTGGGAGTCGCAGGCAACTCAAGAGCCCATAACAACAAACAACAATAAAGTCAGATTATCTCTGTTCTGTATTGCAGCCCTGCAGGAATCTCACCTTAATGTAGCCCCCTCCCTTAAACTCTATTGTTCTCCTTCATCTGTGGAATGACTGAGTAGTGCAAGACCATATGCTTCACTCGGACACATTTTGTCCAGGGTGGTTTCAAGTCAGTTCCCTTTTTCCCAGCTCACCATGCCAGCTGAAGAAGCTGAGAAATTATCTACCCTTCTTGTAGCTCTCTGTCCCAAACTCCCTTGTCCTGTTTCACACCTGGGATGGCCCCACAGTGGCAGAGGCAAGAATCAACAAATAGAAGGATCTTTCCCCAGGGAGGTTTCAGTCCCCTCTCTCCCTACAAGCACCTGAAAGTTGTGACTCTGGAGCAAGTGTCTATCCTGGTCATGCCTTCTTTCCTAAAGCTTTATGTCCTTCATTGTCTCTGAAGTGGCACAAGATTAGTTGCACCAACTTAAGCAGCCTGTGTGCAAGGAGGTCTCAAGTCAACCCTCTCTTTCGCAGACTCTCATGTCCTGTTTGACCCTTGGAATGGCTCCACAGCCACGGAGGCAAGGATCCTCAAGTGGAGTGACCTTTCCCTCAGGACGATTTCCTCTTGGTCATACATATGTTGTTTCATAATATTCTTCTGTGTCAGTCACTTCTTTTCGGTAAAGTGACTCTGAACTCCTATTTTCTTTTAATGTTTCCTGGATTATTTAATATTCTGCCCATAGCATCCTTAAGTATTGCAACTTGAGGTTTGAAGGTGTCCTTCAGTTCCTTCAGCTTGAGAAATGCCAAGAGAGTTCAGTCCTTTTGATTTTCTGACTTCAGTTTTTTGCATAATCACTATAATACTTTGATACATATTTCTGCACAGCCCTTTGAGGTCTTCTGTATAGCTAATTTACTTCCTGCTTTCATCCCCTCTTTTTGGCTTCTCTGCACTCTAGTGCAATATTCCGTTTGTTCCAACGTCTAAGACTTTTCTTCCTCCCCTGTTTGTGTAATGACCTTTTGCATATTTCAAGGATGATATTCTTGATACCATCTCACAGATCAGCTGATCATTGTTCATTTGTCTTCAAGGTCTCAAATCTGTTTCTGAGATGGTTTTTTAAATCAGATGGGATAGACTTAAGACAGAATTTTGGATCCTGTGGATGTGATTTCACTTTCTTTAGTTTTAATTTGAACTTGCATATGAATAGTTGATGGTCTTTTCCACAGTCTGCTTATGGCCTAGTTTTCACAGCTGATATTGACTTTCTTCAACAATTGTTTCCACAAATGTAATCTGATTCCTTTGCATACCTATCAGGTGAAATCCATGTGTATAGTTGCTGCTTTTGTTTCTTACAAAAGGTATTTGCCATGAATAAGTCATTTATTATATACAATTCTAGAATTCTATCTCCAGCTTCACTTCTTTATTGTGATTTTTAAGGTAGGTTTACCGAAAAGTTGGATTTTCATTCATTCATTGTTGCACATTTTCCTCATTGCACATTTCCCTCCCTAACCCACACTTGGTTCACTTTTTTTAAAAAGTCATTGTTTCATATTTTCCTCCCTCATCCAGTCCACTTTCCTATGTACCTCTTGTTCTGAACTGTAGTCGTGCAAATATTGCCTAATCATATATTCTTTTTAAACAGTTCTTTCCTTCATGTTTTCCAATGCAGTGTTCTTTATTTATTCCTTCTTTTCTTAGTTTCCCCCCAATACCCATGTCAGTCTTGTTTTATAACTATCGTGCTATGCAGTAATTTGTCCTTTCATGACAGATATTTTACTTAGCAAAATGTAGTCCAGGGTCACCCATGTTCAGTGCTGCATAGTATTCCATTGTCAGACTATACCATCTTTTTTCTATCCATTCATTTTTTGATGGACACTTGGATTACTTTCATCTCTTTGCTATTGTGAATAATGCAGCAATAAACATGGGTGTGCATGTATCTGTTTGGGTGGCAGCTCTGGTTTATTTCATGTATATTCCTAGTAGTGGAATTTCTGGGTCAAATGGCATTTCTATATTCAACTTTTGGAGAAAGCATCATATTGCCTTCCATAGTGGTTAAACTATTTTTAAACTCCCACCAGAAGTGAATAAGAGTTCCAATCTCTCCACAAGCTCATCAGCGTTTGTTGTTTGCTGCCATGTTCGACGTTGCTATTGTTACTGGGTATGGGGTGAAATGATATCTTATAGTTGTTTTCATTGACTTCTCTCTGGGAGCTAGGGATTTTGAACATTTCTTCATGTGTTTGCCATCTGACTGTCTTTTTTGGTGAAGTGTCTTTTCAGATCCTGTGCCCATTTTGTGATTGGGTTGTTTACTTTTTTCATGTTGAGGTGCTGGAGTATTCTATAAATTTTAGAGATGAATCCATTTTCAGGTATGCTGTTGTCAAGTATTTTAGAGAAGTTTTTCAATGTGCATAGGGATTTGATTCTTAGATGGTCCTATTCATCTATTTTATTCTCTCCTGGTTATAGGTCTTTCAAGACACTCTGAATACTGTTGATATTGCGGATTGGGGCTT
>NW_006399792.1:1370342-1375409 GCF_000299155.1 Elephantulus edwardii
AAAAAAAAGGACATTTATTTTAATTGTTATTTTAAAGACATTTACCAAGAAGTTAGATTTTTATTCAGTCATTGTTTCACATTTTACACCCTCTCCCTCCCTTTCCCTTCCCCAGCTCACGTTTTTAAAATATTCATTCATTGTTGCACAATTACCTACCTCCCCACCACCACCACCCCTCAGTCCTCTTTGCAATGATGTATCTCTTATTCTAGGTTGTTGTCTTACATATGATGCCTAATCATATATTCCTTTTAAACAGTTTTTACCTTTCTCTGTTCCAATGCAATGGCCGTTATCTATCCAATCTTATCTTATTCTCCTCCCAACCCCCTGTGTTAGACCTGCCTTATTACAATGGTGCTATGCAGCCACATTTGTGCAGTAGGCTTTGAAATCAGGGAGTCAGATCCATCATACCTTGTTTTTCTTTTTCAGGAGTGCTTTACTTATTTGTGATCTCTTTCTATTCTAGATAAAATTGAAAATTGCCTTCTCAACCTCTTTGAAGAATGGAATTGGTATTTGTATTGGGATTGCATTGAATTTATTGATTGCCTTTGACAGAACTGTCATTTTCACAATATTGAGTTTTCCTATCTATGTGTATGGTATATTCTTCCATTTCACCAGGTCTCTTTTTTTTTTTCTTGTAGTAAGGTTTTGCCATTTTGAATAGGTCTTTTGTGTCACTAGTTAGATTTACTCCCAAGTATTTAATCTTGTGGTTAGCTATTGTGATGGGTGTTGTTTTTCTTAGCTCCATGCTTGTATTCTCTTTGTCACTATAGAGAACTTCAGTGGATTTGTGTATGTTGATCTTGTATCCTGCCACATTGCTGATTTGGTTGACAATGTCCAGTAATTTTCTAACTGAGCCTGTAGCATTTTCTAAGTAAACTATCATGTCATCTGCATGTAGATATAATTTGACCTCCTCTTTGCCAATTTGGATACCTCTTATTTCCCTCTCTTGTCTTATTGCTAAGACTTCCAATATAATACTGAATAAGAGTGGTGATAGTGGGAATCATGGCTTAGTTTTAATCCAGTTCTCAAAGAAAATGCCTTTAATCTCATTTCACCAAGAATGATGTTGGCCCTTGATTTTGCATATATGCTTTTTACTATGCTGAGGAAATTCCCCTCTATTCCTATATTGTTGAGTGTTTTGATCAGAGAAGGATGTTGGATGTTGTAAAAGGCCTTTTCTGCATTAATTCATAGGATTGTTTGGTGTTTGTTCTTTGCTTTGTAAATGTGACAAATTACACTGATTGTTTTTCTTATGTTGAACCGTCCTTGCATACCTGTTATGAATCCCACTTGGTCATGGTGAATTATTTTTTTTATAAACTGTGGAATTCTATTGGTCAGGATTTTATTCAGGATGTTCAGGTCAGGATTTTATCTATGTTCATGAGAGATAATGACCTATAGTTTTTTATTTTAGTGATATCGTTACCTGACTTTAGTATCAAGTATATGTTTCTTTTCTTGAATGAATCTGGGAGAATTTCATCTTTTTCTATTTTCTGTAATACTTCATGTAGAATTGGTGACAGTTCTTCTCCAAACAGTTGAGAAAATTCACTAGTAAAATCATCTGGTTCAAGGTTTTTTTGGTTGGGAGTTGTTTTATGACCTGTTTAATTTCTTCTTTTATAATGAGTCTGCTTGGGTGTTCTACTTTAGTATGTGTCAGGTTAGGTAGATTTTGAGTTTGTAAGTATTTTCCCATTTCCTCTAGGTTTTAATTTTTGTTTGAGTATGTTGTTGTTGTTGTTGTTATGTGCCATCGAGTCATTTGCGACTCATAGCGACCCTATGTACAACAGCCCTAAACCCTGCTCTATCCTGTGCCAATCGCACTGCCTCTGACACACCCATCCCAATTATCCCAGTCACTGAATCAATCCACCTCATAGAGGGTCTTCCCCCCCTGCTCTGTCCCTCCACTCTGCCCAGCATGATGTCCCTCTCCAAAGACCTGTCTCTCCTTACAACATGTCCAAAGTATGTCAGGCAAAGCTCCAGAATCCTTGCCTCCAAGGAGCAGCCTGGTTTAACCCTCTCTAGGATGAATCTATTTGTTTTCTTGGCAGTCCATGGTACATTCAGTACTCTTCTCCAGCACCACAGCTCAAAGGCGTCAATTCTCCTTCTATCCTCCCTAGTCATTGTCCAACTCTGATGTTGAGTATAGTTTCTCATAATATTCCATTGTTAACCTTTTTTATTTAGTTGGTTCTGTTGTGACAGTGCCCCTTTCATTTCTTATTCAAATTATTTGTGTCTTATCTTTATTATTTTTGTTCGTTTTTGCCAGTGGTTTGTCAGCTTTATCAACTTTTTAAAGAGCCAACTCCTGATCTTATTGATGGTTTCAATTGTTTTTCTGTTTTCCTTTTCATTTATTTCTGCCTTAATTTTTATGATTTCTTGTTTTTTAAAGGTTGTTAGGATTTCTTGTTGTTCTTTTTCAACTTTCTGGAGTTTCTAATAGCTGCTTTGGCTCTTTCCTAGAGGTTTTGGTAAGCTGTGTTTTCATTGTCATTTGTTTCAAGAAACTTTTTTATTTCACTTTTTATTTCTTCTAGTATTTACTCATGTTAAATCAAAGTGTTGTTTAACTTTCAAATGTATGGTTTTTTTCTCCTTTATCCTCTTATTATTAATTTCTAATTTTGTAGCATTGTGGTCTGAGAAGATGCTTTGTATTATTTCTGTCTTTTTAAAAATATATTGATGCTTGCTTTGTGACCTAAAATGTTATCTGTTCTAGAGAATGTTCTATGTACATTGAGGAATGTAATATACTACACTTTTCTGAGGTATATTAATTTGTATATATCTATGACATTGATTTGGTTTATTTTGTGATTTAATGCCTTAGCATCTTTGTCAAGTTTCTTTCTGGTAGTTCTATCTTTTCTTGAGATTGATATGTGAAGTCTCCTACTACTATTTTGGTGTTGTCTATTTCTTTTCCCAATTTTGTTAATGTTTTCTTTGTATAGTTTGCAGCTCTATCATTTGGTGCACCTCCCATCTCCTAGCCAATCCTTGTTATGATGGCTATGACCTCAAGTCACTTCTGTGATGCCTTGCACCTTACACATTTGTCAGTCTTTCAAGCTTCTGCTAGTTTTTCTTGCATTTTAGAGGTTCTAAGTTCAAATCCCATTGTTCATGTCTTTCATTCATAAGGTCATGATGAGTCATCTGTGATTCGACAGCACTTAACAACAACAATACCAATATAGAGAGAGCTATAGAAAGCTATGCTACCAAGTCAAAAGTGACTGATTTTAATCTGCGGCCCTCAGACCTGGTTTTAATTGTTTTGGTCAAACATTCTTCTAAGTAGCATATAGAACTTGTCTGTCCATTTGCTGTACAGAGGTAACTCGTGGTTGCTGTGATGCTGAATGCTGTGACACTGATGTATCAAATGCAATAATGGTTACTCATGGTCAACAGTGTTTGGTGGAGCTCCCCAATTAAAACAAGCTTTGAAGCAAGAGTGGCATCCACTTATAAAATAGCTTGCCTCCAGAAACTCTATGAACTTGGAGAAATGATGAAAGTTTTACAAATGTACAGTTCTTTTGTTCATAAGGTCGCTATGAGTCATCTAAAACTCGACAGCAATTAACAACAACAACAACAAATCCTAGGTAGCAGCTTTAGAAAGGGATTTCTGTCTGATGCAGTACTGGGGAAAGGACATTGTCACTGAACTTCTTCCCATGTCTGTCTTCTTCTGATATAATGATGTAGTGTCTCTGCTCTTCTGTTTGCAGGACACTGCTGTCATTGTATCTGATTTGAGAGGGTAAAGATGATTCCAGAAGCTTCCCATGTGCGAAGCCTAGGAGTTCCCTATCCTTTTGATTGACAGTGTAGCTCCCTGGCTCCCTTGTCTTGCTTTAAATTCCCTGACTGTCAACAAAGCCCAGTGCAAGAAGCTGCAACTACAGTCCCAGAGGTGAACGGTTCGAATCCACCAGATGCTCTGCCGGGGAAGGAGGGGCAATCTCCTCCTGTACCAGTCAGATATGATTTGACGGTACACACACACAAAAATAATAAAATAAAAATAAAAAACCCAAGCCCAGTGCAATTCTGGGAAGATGGACGTTACCTGATAGCTCTGAATTCTGCTTCATTCAGAGTCAGTCTCACAGTCTCTGACATACCTTCCCTCAATTACCGCAATTAATGTATCAATCCATTTTGTGCAGGGTCTTCCTCTGCTGGGCTGCCTGTCCACCCTTCCAACTGTGATGACTTTCTCCAAGGACTGATTCCTCCTGGCAACATGCCACATATGTTAAATGCCATTTCAAAATCCTTGCCTCTCCAGCAGGTTTCCAGAGGCGGTATTTCACACAGGAGATTTCCCATCTTTCTCCTGTGGAACAGCTGGTAGATTTGAACTGCATGCCTTTAAGTTGATAGTGCAACTCCTTACCACCAGGCCACCAGAGCTGCCTACAAATTAATTAGAATGAGACAAATATTTGCTGAAAAGAATTCAAAAAAGATTTGTCAATAGGCATAGTACCAAATCAAAACAAATTATCTCTATTCTTAAACTGAAGTCTACTAAACTTTAGTGTATTCTTCCCATTAGTATTCACCAGATTGATCCACTAGAAAAATTGCTTAAAATTTAAAAACATTTATAATTAATTTGCTAATTAACTTGCTAATGCAACACTCTTGCTCATATGTTATTTCATAGAATTCCTCTGTGTCAGCCAATTCCTTCAGATCCAGTGACTCTGTGTACTCTTTCCACCTTCTGTTGATACTTCCTGGATCATTTAACATTCTACCCAAACTATCTTTAAGTATTGCCACCTGTGGCTTTTTGTTTTTCAACTCCTTCAGCTTAAGAAACACTGAGCGAGTTCAGCCCTTTTGATTTTCTGACTCCAGCTCTCTGCACATTTCATTATAGTATCTTGCTTTGTCGTCCTGAGCTGCCTTTTGAAATTTTCTGTTCAGCTATTTGATGTCTTAGTTTCTTCCATATGAGCAAGAGCCTATGGTGATGAA
>NW_006399792.1:1376699-1384852 GCF_000299155.1 Elephantulus edwardii
ATGTTGTGAGGAGGGACTGGTCCTTGGAGAGGGACATCATGTTTGGCAGAGTGGAGAGACGGCGCAAGACAGGAATACCCTCGATAAGATGGATTGATTCTGTGAGTGAAGTGGTAGGAATGAGTGTGTTTGAGACGGCGGGTCTGGCACAGGATAGAACGGCATTTAGGGCTCTTATTCATAGGGTCATTATGAGTTGCAATTGACTCAATGGCACATAACAACAAAAACAACAATGTTGCACTTGGCAGCAGCAGTCAAGAAATCAAAAGACTAATTGCATTAGGTAAATATGCTGTCAGGAAACTTTCCAGAAGCAATGATGTCAGTCTAGAGACTAAGGTGTGACATGGTCTTAGCAACTACTTGCTATGCATCAGGGAAATGGATAATGACTAAGGATGAAAGAAGAAAAATTGAAGTCTTTGAGTTATGGTGCTGGAGAAGGGTCTTGAACATACCATGGACCACCAAGAAAACAAATAGGTCTGTCTTGGAGAGGATGAAACCAAGTTTCTCCTTAGAGGCTAGGATTTTGAAACAAATTCTGACATACTTTGGGCATGTGGCCAGGAGGGACAGATCCTTGGAGAAGGGTTGGAGGGACAGCACATAAGACTCAAGGCACTGGATAAGATGGACTAATATAGTGACTGGGGCAATGGGGCTTGGTGTGTTGGAGTCAGTGAGACTGACTCAGGACAGGGCAGGCTTCAGAGGTATTGTACGTAGCATTACTATAAGTCACGGGTGACTCAATGACACATAACAACAACAATAATGTGTTCTAGTGGTAAGAAGCTGTACTGTGATCCCAAAGGCACTCTTTTTGAATCCACTAGATTCATCCTCCATAGAGGATGGATGGACAATCTCCTCCCGTGATATTTAATGACTCTGAAAACCCACAGGAGGGTCTGCTAAGGATCGATTCCTACTCAGGACCCACAATACAATACATGTTTAGTCTGTCTGTCCTCAAAAGAAATGAGAATTCTGATAGTTAATCAGAGAGTAACGAAAACTTCCCTCAGCATTTTTTATATAAACAAATTCTTTCCAGATACATTTCCCCTAGTCCTCTCTATCACCCCAGGTTTCTAAACTTGTAGGAACTCAAAGGTTCTACAGAGGAGAGAAGGCTCTAGCATATGCCTAAGTATTTCAGGGCTATATTGAGGTTTCAGCAAAGCTGCAGGTGATTGCTTGACAGCACTTAACAACAAAAGCATAGAGAGAGCTCGGTTGGCATAGTGGACAGAAAGTGATGCTACCAAGTCAAAGATGGGTGATTTTAATCTTCAGCCCTCAGGCCTAGTTTTAATTGGTTTTGGTCAAACATTCTTCTAAGTGGCATATAGAACTGTTCTGTCCGTTTGCTATACAGAGGTAACTCACGGTTGCTGTGATTCTAAACACTGTGACACTGATATGTCAAATGCGATAATGGTTATCTATTGTGGATAGTGTTTGGTGGAGCTCCCCGATCAAAACAGGCTTGGAAGCAAGAATGGCATCCACTTCCAAAATAGCTTGCCTCTGGAAACCCTATGAATTTGGAGAAACTATGAAAGTTATACAAGTGTTCAGGGCTTTCCTTCATAGGGTCGCTATGAGTCATCTATGACTTGACAGCACTTAACAACAACAACAACAGCAACAACAATTTAGAGCTTGAATACAAGCTCTAAAAAGGGAGTGGAGAGTTTTCTCCACATCACTAGAAAGTACACAGTATTTCATTATCTCCTTCCTCAGAGCTCATTCCTATAGTTAATAATCTCCCTACACACACAGTTAGGGTAGTAATCTCCATTCAAGCTATTATCAAAAAGAAAATGAACTCTGTTCCCTCACAGAAGCCATCATCCATCTTCACACAGAACTCTCAAAATAGAATTCTAGGGAGTTTCAGCTATCAACTAGATTGAAATATTTGGGTGGCATAGGCCTTAGAGAGTTGTACTGCTAGCCTAAAGCCCACAATTCTCTGTGGTTCGAAGCCACAAACTGTCCCTCAGGAGAAAGATGGGCCTTCCTGTGTAGTAATATACAGCCTCTAAAAACCTTCTGAAGGGTCAGCTGTGAATCGGTTCCTGCTCCAATGACTTTCACTTGAGTGAGGAGAACTAAATAATAATGAAAGAGCCATCACAAGCTTCAAATTAAGGGATCAGCAAACTCCAGCTGATTTATAAAGCTCATTCGACCATGCCAATACTGTAATTAATATAATAAAAAAACTCACAAAGAACTATCTCAAAATTAAATGAGCAGGCAGCCCACAGCCGGCTGCCCACTCTCTGAACAAGCTTCTGTTTAGAATGTAACCGATTGTTTCCCTGTGAGGTTAAAGGAAGGAGGGAAAATTGCTTTGGCAGAAAGTCAACATTTAACTGTGCCCCTTTTGAAAATAGAATTCTTATCCTGTTTTTAATGCCAAGCACATACAATGTCAAGTGAATCAGTCTTGAGATAAAACATGACAGATCTGCAGCAAAAGCCTGAACGTACTACCATTTACACTAGCAAAAATAACAGAAATCGCATATTGGGCATAACATTCATTTTTATCTGGGCATTTTCTCCGTCCCAATTTCAACTGCCCTCCAGTACCAAGAGCAGATTTTGGAATAGGGTACACAATAAATTTAAAAAATCTCACTTTAATTACTAAGAGAGCAGTGGAACGCTGTATAGTTTAAAATTGAGAAGGGAGTGAGTCAGGGCTGTATTAGCTCTCCATACTTAATTCAATCTGTATGCTGAGCCAAATTATCCATGAATCTGGGAGTGTGGCATCAGGATTAGGGAGAGACTAATCGACAACCTTTTTGCTGAAAGTGAGGAGGACTTGAAGCCCTTGTTCCAGAAAATCAAGGATTGCAGCCTTCGTTATGGATTGCTTTTCAATGTCAGGAAAACAAAGATTTTTACTACTGGACTGATGGACAGCATCATGATGGATGGAGAGGAGATTGAAATTGTCAACAACTTCATCTCACTTGGATTCACCATTATCACCCTTGGTACCAGCAGTCTGGAAATAAGGAAATACATTGCACTGAGAAAATCTGCCAATAAGGATCTTTCCAAATTATTGAGGAGAAATTATATTGTTTTGAGAACTAAGGTGCATATGATTCAGGCTATAGTCTTTCCAATTACTTGCTATGCATCTGAGATCTGGACAATGAAAAAGGATGACAGAAAAAAAAATTGACGCCTTTGAACTGTGGTGTTGGAGAAGAGCACTGAACATCCCATGGACGGCCAAGAGAACAAACATATGTCTTGGATATGGTCAGTGGGAGTGCTCTTTGGAGGCAGTAATGATGAGACTTTGTCTCACACACTTTGGGAATGTTGATAGGAGGTGCTATTCCTTGGAGAAGAACATGATGCTGGGAAGGGTGGAGGGTTGGCAAAGGAGCGGAAGACCCTCAATCAGGTGGATTGACACTATGACTGCTGCAATGGGCTCCTTTGTTTCAGGAAGGGTGAAGATGGCACAGGATAGAACACAGTTCAATTTTTTTTTTGTTCATAAGGTCACTATGAGTTGTACTTGACTTCACCTAACAACAACAACAAAGACTATGCTATTTATATTCTAGATACATTATTATTGTTATTGTTGTTAGTTACTAATGAAGCAAAAGATTAATGATGACTTTATGTATAAAAAAAAAAAAAAAACAAGCATTGCCTGGTCCAATGCCAACTTTATGGCTTGTTTAAACATCTTTACTCTTGTTGTTAAGTACCATCGAGTCGCAGGTGACTCATAGCCACCTTATGAACGAAAGTCCTAGACACCTCCTGTATAACCTTCGTCCTTTCTCCAGGTTCATATGGTTTCCAGAGGCAAGCTATTGTGGAAGTGGATGCCACTCCTGCTTCTAAATCTTTACTCTTAGTGACTCAGATTTGATTTGTGATGTCCAAACTCAAAGGTTTTTATTTTGCTTTTCCCCCCAGTCCACACTAATTTACTATATCCATCACTGTCCCAGACATGATAAAGACCATACAGAGAAATAAATGAATGGCTGAGATGGAAAAATGTTATATTTCTATCTATATTTTCATAAAGAGTAAAAATATGTCATTTATTATCTTCCTTGTATGTCAGACACTATAAAATGTGCCTGGGCGACTTGATTTCACTTAGTTCACAATGAAGAATAGTCAGGAATATGTCACAAAACAATAAGACTTAAGAAAATAAAAATTAATTAAGATTCCAGTTCTTATACTCAGGAGATAACGGTCAACTGTCTGTTAGATGTCATCAAGCTAGTTCCAACTCATAACAGCCCCTATATACAATGGCATGAAATCCTCCCAGAGCCTGCACCAGCCTCACAATCTCTGCTTTTTCCATTGTTGCAGTCTCTTTGTCACTCCATCTCTTTGAGTATTTTCCTGTCTTTCACATAATGTCCTTTTCTAGGGCTAGGCCTCTCCTGATAAAAAGCCCAAAGTATGTGAAACAAGGTTTTACCATCTTCACCTGTAAGAAGTACTCCAGCTGCCCTTTCTCCAAGACAGATTTGTTCTTTTGGCAGTTTGTAGTGTAGTCAATATTCTTCTCCAAGACTAAATAATGATCTTGTGTGTAAAGAAGATACAAATCAATGGCTGTTGATACAGGATAAAGACATTTAGAACTGAAGTTTTCTTTTACAACTGAAACATGGATTTTGCATATCTTAATTAGTCATATTTGACCTCAGGCAAAGTTCTTAATAATGATTATGACTTTATTTAACACGCTCTTTATTTTTCTACAGAATAAAAAGTAGGTTTGCAACAACTCAAAAGCTATCACACTCTTTGGGGAATGTTTTCAAAACCAAATGTAGAATGTGTAATTCTTTTTATCCCATTTTTTTAAATCACAAAAGTAAAACCTAATTATTATTATTTTAAAAGTCTAAGAACATTTTTAATGTAAAACATAAAGTGAAAGCCTTCTTGATCCTATTCCTTTGTATCTTATCTGGTGCTGCTAAAATGAAAGAACTACAAATGGGTAGCTTAAGACATAGTTTAAGTTCAGGAGGCTAGAAGTTAAAATTTAGTGCACTATCTCTAGCAGATAAAATGTGTTGCATTGGAGAAATCTGTTGACAAGAACCTCTCTAACATACTAAAGAGCAATAATGTCAGTTTAATAACTAAGGTGTGCCTGACCCAAGTCATTGTTTTTGTTGTGTGTACCATCAAGTTGGAAATGACTCATATTTGACCCTCCAGTGGATTTTGAAAGGCAGTAAATTGCATGAAAATAGATTACCCATCTTTCTCCTATGGAACCCACTGGTGGATTTGAATCAGGTAACTATGAATTCACAGCTTAATTACTTATCACTAAGCCACAAGAGTTCTGTGCATCTGAAAGATGGACAGTGAATAAGAATGACAAAAGAAGAGGAATCAATGCCTTTGAATTGTGATTTTTAGAGAAGAGTACTGAATAGCTCGGGGATTGTCAAAAGAACTAACAAGTCTGTCTTTGAAGAATGGGTGCTCCTTAGAGAGATATCAGGTTCCACTTAGGTTGGGCATGTTGTCAGAAGAAACTGTTGTTGTGTGCCATGGAATAGGAACCAATTTATAGGTAGTTTTCAGAAGAAGTAAATTGCATAGGAGATTGCTTATCCTTCTTCTGAAGAGCAGCTGGTGGATTTAAACTCTGTGCCTTTGGAGTTCGTGGAACAGGTTTTTACCACTCAATCACCAGCTAAGTTTGTTCACAGGGTCATAATTGACTCGACAGTACCTAACAACAATGTCTAACAGAAAGAAGGTCCTTTCTTGTGGGCTCTGAGGGAGATAATTGTCTCTTTCCACTTCTGTAGCCCTGCTTTAATTCTTTGGTGACCTTCATGTGACATCTGCCCAGTTTTCTCTTTGTGTCTGTGCTGCTCCTTATCCTCCTAAGTAATCATGCTTAGGATATGTCCTACACTGATGTAGGTGTTCTGTGCTGTCAAGTCACCTGCGACTCATAGCAACCACAGCACTGAGTGATCGGGAGCCAATCTCACTGTCTCCACCACACCTACTCCCATTACCTTAATTATTCTGTCAATAGTATGTATGGTGCTATCAGGATAGTTATTGTGTCATAACATTGCTATAACAAGGAAAATTCATTTCCAGGTAGGATTAAAGATTACATACACAGGATCCATTGTCCTCAAGTAGATTCAGATGCTTGGGGACTCTGTTACTGTTCTGCCCACAAAATGCCCCTCAAAAAAATCTAAAAACACATCTGAAATTTCAAGAGCATTTATTATATTACTTCCACGTGTGGAGACTTTTTTCCTCCTCAGGAAGGTGGTGAAGGAAAAAAGCCCCAAGTTTCCCCTCCCACTTGCTTTTATAGCTCTATTGAGTGCCCCTGTAAAGGCAGGGGGATTGTGATCACGGTTGGTGGGTTGACTTTTGACGGGCTGGCTACTTTGCCCGCCTTTACTTCTTTTGTGTCACGTAGACACTAGTTAATTCCTTACTTTTCAAAGACAGACAAGGCTTTACCCAGGGCACTCATGTTTGCCCTAAGCTAAGAATTTTTATGGCCCGCTTCTGCATCTAGCGTTAATGGAGGTTTATTAAAAAATGGGATTTTTGCTGTCCCTTCAGTTACATCTTGGGCTGTAAATTTTTATGGGAGGAGACTACCTCATCTGTCTCCCTTGGTGAGACTAGAAGATTCAAACTAATGGACTTTTGGTTGTGAGCTCGACACATAAAATGCTATGCCATCAGAGTCTCACAGAGTTAGCTTTCCAATACATACTATTAGCAAATACATTTTCATTCACGCACTCTAGAATCTTTCCATGTATTCATCATTTAGCAAATACTTTTGTGTGTCTTCTGTGTGTCAATTTAGTGTTCTGGGCTCTTAGACTATCCTCCTAAAATATAGTAGACATGATGGTATTGTAATGCCTATCAAGTTGGAACCAACTCATAGTTGATCCTCCAGCAGGTTTTCAGAGGCTGTAATAGCATGGAAAGAAATTGCCCATCTTTCACCTATAGAGCAGCTGGTGGATTTGAACTAAGTGCTTTGGTTTGGCAGCACAACTTCTTACCAAGTCACCAGAGCTCCCTTCCAGATCCTTCTTTCCATGGAGTTTTCAATCTATAGCAAAAGACAGAAAAGGAAAGGGAAGATATGATTTTCATTACATTAGAAAACGTGAGAACCAAGATGGTGGCAGTGAGGGAAGCAGTGTGAAGAGCTGGAGGTGCGTTGAGCTGCATTGAAATGGGCCGCCATGGTCCTTCACAGCCCACAGTTTATTTATACCTGAACAGTTAAGCAGTTGACTACTGGTCTTCTATATGGATTGAAGCTCAACACGAAGAGGATCAAGATTCTCAAAAATGAGACTCCTATGCCATGGCAGCCCTGTGTGAACAGGGGTAGGGGGACGTGGGGGTGGCCGCTGCAGCCAGAGCCCACAGGTCCCCTCACTTGTGGCCAGTACAATGGAGCCCCTGCCGCAGAATAATTTATTTTTTTAAAAAATTCTCAGAACCAGGATGGGGCATTGTCAGGGGAAACAGCACGAGGAGCCAGAGGCGCACCAAGCTGCACTGAAACAGGCCACCATGACCCTCCACAGCCCATAGTTTATCTATACCCGAACAGTTAAATTGATATTCAATTCAGATTGGGGCTCAACATCAAGAGGACAAAGATTCTTGAAAAAACATGGGTGAGTCCCACTTCGCTGGCCATCCGCCACTGCACCGCCCCCCCAGGGGCAACTGTTGCCAGAGCCCTGGGGTCCTCTCACCTGGTTCCAGCTAGATCTTATCTTCTTTGCCCACTCCTCCCACTCACCAAATTGTGCCTGCCTGTGATTTCATCCCCACCCATCTTCACTCTTCTGCTCCCAACCCTTACCTGCTTGAATCTCCATATATGTTTTTTACAATAAAAAAGAAATAAAGAAAGAAGGGGAGGAAAGAAATCAAACCACACATTGCACTGGGAAAATCTCGTGCCAAAGACTTCTTTTAAAGTATTAAAGAGCAAGGAAAGGAAGGAAGAAAGAAAGGAAGGAAGGAAGGAAGGAAGGAAGGAAGGAAGGAAGGAAGGACGAGGGAGGGAGGGATGAAGG
>NW_006399792.1:1384987-1387673 GCF_000299155.1 Elephantulus edwardii
GGGAGGGAGGGAGGAAGGAAGGAAGGAAGGAAGGAAGGAAGGAAGGAAGGAAGGAAGGAAGGAAGGAAGGAAATGAGTTTGGGAAAACAAAGCAGTAGGGCTAGGAGGACTGAAAGGGCAAACAGTGGGGTGAAATTTTAAAAAGATTTTTAAAGTTCGGGATAGGACTCATTAGGAAGTTAAACTTTCTATCCAAATCCAAATACGCATTTTGATTCAAAGCAGGCCCAGCCATATTTAAGACTAATGGGAAGAAATCTAATATTTGCTTTATATTTTTACCTCTAGCCACTTCTAGGATGTTCTAAAGGCCTAGTCCAGGTGGAGTTGTGCTGATAACTCAAAAGGCACACCTCTCTGGTGATTGGAATCCACCAGTGGCTCTGCAGGAGAAAGATGAGCAATCTCTTCCAGTACAATTTACAACCTTAGGAACTTGATGGACAGGCAGCTACGGGTTGGTTCTGACTCAATTACAATGAATAAGTTGCCATGTCTGGGTTTTTTTCCCCCAATCGCTGCTTCCATGGTAACATAGGCATTTTCTCTGTTATCTGTTTCTCTGTGACTCTTCTTCTTTTCTTTTTTTTATCATAATGCATTTTTTTCATTTTATACTGACTTATTTACAAAGTTTGAATATATTGTTTTTCACAAAGGATCCTTCCCACTTCCTTCACCCCCCCCCCATCAAATCATACAACCCTGTGATTAATACCCTCCCACTCACCCATCCTTCTTCCATCCTCTACTCCCTTGGATCCTAATACTTATTCTACAATAATGGTTTTATGCAATATTTGTCCTTGTGGGACTGAGCTAGTTCACTCAGCATAATGCTCTTCAGTCTCTCCCAAGTTAGGTAGTAATTTATAAAATAATTTCTCCTGTGTGCTGTATAGTATTCCATTGTATGAGTGCATTACAAATTCTCAATCCATTCATTTGTGGATAGACATTTGGGCTGTTTCCATGTTGTTGCGATGATGAATAACACTGCTAAGAACATTGCTATACAAGTTTCTGTTTGAGCCTCAATTCTCATTTTCTTGGGGTATATTCTAAGCAATGGAATAGCTGGGTCATGAAATTTCTATGTTCAGCTTTTTGAGGAAACGCTAAACTACCTTCCAGAGTGGGTGTACCATTTTATAATCCCACCAACAATGTATAAGAGTTCCCATCTCACCACATCCTCTCCAACATTTATTATTTCCTGTCCTCTTAAACTTTGCCATGGCTACTGGAGTAAGATGGTATCTCCTTGTGGTTTTGATTTGCATCTCTCTTATTGTCTGTGATTTGGAGCATTTCCTTCTATGTCTATTGGCCCTTTGAATATCTTCCTCTGTGAAATTTCTTTCCATGTCTTTTGCCCATTTTGTAATTGGATTATCAGTCTTTTTCTTGTGGAGGCCCAGGAATATTTTATAAACTTTTATTAGAGACTCTTGTCTAAGCTGGTATGGCCAAATGTTTGTTTTCAGTAGGTAAGTTTTCTTTTCACCCTGTTGGAAAAGTTTTTGAGGCACACAGGAATTTAATCTTTAGAAGGTCCCATTCATCAATTTATCATCTTCAGATTGAGCATTTCTGGCTCTTTTTGACAGCCTCTTTATACTACCGCTTCTGAGCTTTATCCCAGTTTGTCTCATAAGAGCTTTATGGTTTGCTTAGTAGCTTTACTACTAAGTCTCTGATCCACCTTGAGATGCTTTTTTTGTGTATGGTGTGAGTTGTACATCCTGTTTCAGCTTTCTACAGGCAGCAGTCCAGTTTTGCCAGCACAATTTGTTGAAGAGGTTGTCATTTCCCCATTTGATAGGTTTTATTTCCTTGTCAAATATTAGTTGGCCATAGACAGCTGTGTCTACTTCTGGGTTCTCAATTATGTTCCACTGGTCTAGATGTCTGTCATTATACCAGTACCATGCTGTGTTGGTAATTACCACTGTGTGGTAGGTTTTGAGGTCAGGGAGTGCTATGCCTCCCACTTCCTTTTTGTTTCTCAGAAATGCTTTGCTTATTCGTGGTCTCCAATAACCTTTACAATTTCCCTTTTAATCTCCTTGAAAAATGAATTTAGTATCTGTATTGGGATTACATTGAATATGTAGATTGCTTTTAGTAGGATTCTTATTCTCACAATATTGAGTTTTCCTATCCATGAATTGGGCACATTTTTATATTTCTTTAGGTCTTTTATAGTGTCTTGCAGAATGTTCTGTAGTTTTGTCTGTGTAAGTCTTTTGAATCTCTAGTTATGTTCACTCTCAAGTATATCAATTTTTTGGTATTACTTTCTTGGTTTCCTTCTCTTAGTTTTCTTTATTATGATAGAGGAATACCTTTGATTTTTGGTTATTGATCTTATATCCTGCCACTCTACTAAATTGGCCTACTTCCTTTAATAGTTTTTTGTTGAGTCTTTGAGGTTTTCTGTGTACACTATCATATCATCTACGTATAGTGATAGTTTAACCATCTCTTTGCCAATCTAGATACATTTCCTTCTTTTGTCATATTGTCCTAACAAGCACTTCCAATACAATATTGAATAGAAGTGATGACAGTGGACACCCTTGTCTGGACCCTGTTCACAAGGAAAATGGTTTTAGTCTTTTACCATTGAGAATGATATTGGCTCTTGGTTTTGCATATACACTTTGCACTATGTTGAGGAAAT
>NW_006399792.1:1388409-1389650 GCF_000299155.1 Elephantulus edwardii
CTAAAAAAACCAGCACCTGGTCTTCTTGACGGTTTCAATTGGTTTTCTGGTTTTTCTCTCATTGATTTCAGCTCTTGCTCTGATAACTTCTTTCTTCTAGAGGCTGTAGGATTAGATTGTTATTCTTTTTTTATTTGCTGAAGGTGTTGCTTTAGATCATTTAATGTCTTCTTTCTTCCTTTTTAATGTATATGCCTATTTCTATGAACTTCCCCCTAAGAACTGCTTTAGCTGTATCACAGAGGTTTTAATACATTGTATTTTCATTTTCATTTGTTTCAAGGAACTTTTTAATGTCATTCTTTATTTCTTTTCTAATTCAATTGTGTTCTAGAAGAGCGTTATGTAGCTTTCACGTGGATGACTTTTGCAAGCTTTACTCTCACCCACCTATGTTTAATCTCTACCTTTATGGCATTATGATCTGAGAAAATACTTTGCATTATTTCAATGTTTTTAGTTTGTTGAGGCTTGCTTCGTGTCTTAATATGTGATTGATTTTTTTCTGGAGAATATACCATATGTAATTGAGAAGAAAGTGAATTGAGTTTTACTTGGGTGCAGGTCCCTGAATACATCCACAAGATCAAGTTGGCTGAGTAGCTTAGGTTTTTCTAAATCTTTGCTGAGTTTCTCTCTTTTTTGTTGACCTATCTTTTGGTGATAGGGATGTGTTGAAATCTACTACTGCTATTGAAGTGCTGTCTATTCCTTTCTTCAATTCTTTTTGTTTTATTGGGGTTTTTTGTCTTATTGTTTTATGAATCTTGCAGGTCTATCATTTTGTGCATAAATGTTGACCAAAGTCATAGCTTCTTGATGTATTATGACTTTAATCAGTATGTAATGCCCTTCCTTATGGTTTATGGTTTTCATTCTGAAATCTATTTTTTTCAGAGATTAATATTGCCACTGCTGCTTTTTTGAGGTTGTCACTTACTTGCTATATTTTTTCCAGAGTTTGATTTTGAGTCTTTTTCTTTTTTTTTTAGATGTGTGTATCTTGCAGAAAGGGCAACCTAGGTAGAACTTTCAAGCATAGAAATACAAAGGAAGAGGAACAGTTGTAAGCAGACACTAATTGGAACATGGAATGTGAGAACCATGAATGTAGGAAAATTAGAAATTGTTAAGAAAGAAATGGAACACATAAATATTGACATACTAGGCATTGGGGAGATGAGATGGACTGGGATGGGACATTTCGAGTCAGATGATCATCTGATATATTATTCTGGAGA
>NW_006399792.1:1392827-1394657 GCF_000299155.1 Elephantulus edwardii
GGAAACCCTATGAACTTGGAGAGAGGATGAAAGGCACCCAAGCGTCAAGGACTCTCCTTCATAGGGTCACTATGAGTCGCCTGAGACTCGACAGCACTTAACAACAACAACATACTTTAGCTATGATAGGATACAGTGGAACTACCAAATGATGGAGAAGTAGAAAGACCTGGCTTTCAACTTGGATGTGTCATGGGAGTATCACTGGACTGGGCAGTAGTGAGGAATACAAGGTATTAGTGTCATTCAGAGTATTAATGTAATGGCAGAGGCCCAGGTGAAAGAACAGAGTAGCAAACTGTTTAGTGCACCAAAATATTTCGGAGAAAGAACTGTACTGTGAGCTCAGTGGTTCTCTTATCACGTCCAAAGAGCATGCAGCTGAGATAGCTTTTATCATCTTGAGGACCTTTCAGCTGAACGCACATACAATAAATATTCAGCTTTCCCAGAAAGCCTCATTAAAGTTTCTTCCAAATTTGGTGGATGAAGTAATGGCAATGTGAATGTCCTATGCATAAGACAGTACCCGTAGCTCAGCTACCAGTAAAACTAGTTCATATACTCCATTGCAGCTCACAGACACTGCCTTATTTAGGGTAAAATTATGTTCTACAGAGTTTTAAGTAAGAAACATAATTTTTTTAATCAGACTTCCAAGGCTTTCGCTTGAGAAAGCAAAACAAAGGCTTCTTATGAACAAGGCTTCTGCCTTCACCATGACCATGTAATATTTTTCAGTCTGTGTGGCCTTGATCATTCAATTCCTTAAAAAAAAAAAAAAGGGAAAGACGGCAGAAAATAAAAGGGAAAAAATAGGATGGGTGGAATAAGGGACACTTGACTCAAGTTATGTACTAAGCTCAAGTTACTATTTCTATCTGTGGGGGTGGGGGGAAGAACCAATAAAAGAAACAAACTCCTAAAAAAGCAGGCACTCATGTGAAACCTGGAAGGCAACCTAGAAAAGGAGCAGTGTTACCAACACCCACCAACTCCCAAGGTAAGTAGTTCGAGGTAATGTGGTTTGCGCTCAAGAAGTTTAGAGGGGTAGGATGGAAAAAAAAAAAACCACCAAAAAAAAAAAAAAACCAACCCCAACAGTTTAAAAAGGGGTGGGGAACTATGCAGTATTTGTCCTTTTGTGACTGAGATATTTCACCCAGCATAATGTCCTCCAGGGTCACCCATTTTATATAATATTTCATGAGTTCCTTCTTTTTCAATGCAGCATAGTATTCCATTGTGTGACTATACCACAGCTTCTCTATCTATTTGTTTGTTGATGGGCACTTGGGTTGTTTTCAACTCTTTGCTATTGTGAACAAAGCCACAATAAATATGGGTGTGCATATATCTGCTTGGGTGGCAGTTCTGGTTTCTTTAGGGTATATTCCCAGTAGCGAATTTGCTGGGTCAAATGGTATTTCTATTTGCAACTTTTTGAGAAAGCACCATAGTGCCTTCCATAGTGGTTGCACCATGTAGGATTAGGTATTATTTTCATGACAAGATTACAGAAAAAGAAATGCATATTAAAGAGGACTGTGGAGGGGGAGGGGGGTGGAGGGGAATTGTATCACAATGAAAGATTTTTTTTTAAAAAAAAGAGAAAAAGGAACTAGGGGGAGGAGTGGGCAGGGAGGAAAATGTGCAACAATGAATGAATGCGGGGGGAAATTAAATGGAAATGTTATGCTGTAACTATATATGTTGTTGTTATGTGCGGTAGAGTCGCTTGCGACTCATAGCGACCCTATGTACAACAGCCCTAAACTCCGCTCTGTCCTGTGCCAATCGCACCGTCACTGACACTCCCATCCCAATTAT
>NW_006399792.1:1395767-1412335 GCF_000299155.1 Elephantulus edwardii
GAGAGATAGGAACTCTCACACACTGTTTGTGGGATTTTAAAACAGTACAACCACTCTGGCAGGCAGTTTGGTGTTTCCTCTAAAAGCTGAATCTAGAAAGTCCATATGACCCAGCAATTCCACTAGTTGGCATAAATCTCAAGAAAATTATAACTGAGACACAAACAGAAATTTGTACATCAATATTTATAGCAGTATTATTCATCATGGCAAGAACATGTAAACAGCCCAAATGTCTAACCACAAATGAATGGACTGAGGAATTGTGCTATAGTCACATGATAGAATACTATGCATCACTCAGGAACAATGATTTTGAAAATTACTACATAACTTGAGAAGAATTCGAGAGCATTATGCTGAGTGAACTAACTGAATTAAGAACAAATACTGTACAAGACTATTATTGTAGCAATAGAAAGATAACTAGTAAAATGTGTATGAGGATCCAAGGAGGGGAGGAGGATAGGAGCAAAGGAGTGAGGATGAGCGGGCGGCGGGGGGGAATCATAGGTTTGCACAATTTGATGCATAGAGGGAGGGGTAAAAAATGAAATGGGGAAGATTTGACAGAGATCTGGAAAGACAGGGTAATGATAGGGATAGTCCAATGTTGATTGATTTTATAAAATATAATGAATGGAAATGATTGTACAAAACACAATGGGAGCAAAGGATACCGTCAAACATCATTTTTGTCTGTAAGCAAACCAATATAATATAAAAATTCATTTTAAAAAAGAACTAACAAAATATATGCAAACTTTGTAAGCAAACCAATATAAAATAAAAATATTTTAAAAATAAACAACTTTAACTGATGCTAAGATAGGAAAGCAGAAGGTTTATTTGCCTTTCCACAGCTTGATTTTTCTCAGAACTCTGTCTCCTTGCCCTCCAGCACGCAGCCATCTGCTTGGCCCCAATAGCCTGGCCTGGAAGCAATGAATGCAAGAAGTTTGCCTTACTGGAACTGCTCCTCAGAAAGACTGCTGATTTTGCATTCTTTTTCCTTTCACCATACTTTATTTTCTGGTTGAGTTTTTTTGTTACTTTTTATTTAAAATCTCTTCCTCCTTGAAAATCACCTTTATCCCTTTCTTGTGACCCAAGGGGTAGTGCATAGTGTGACTTATACCACCGCTGCTACAGTGCCATCAATGAGGACATTGTAGTTCTTCATTTGGGTCTTAGTTCAGACCAGCTCATTATTGGATGCATTTTAGACAACATAAATAACCCTTGTTTTGTGAGTACAACACTCAGAGGCCCAGGACGAGTTCCAATATCCAGCCTTTGGGGCTGGTATTTTTTGCCACCTCTTTTCACACAAACTATGTGTATGTGATGGGGGTTCTGATAGACCTGCAGGGCCAACTCACAAATCCTGTGACATGTCCTCAAGGAAACAAAAGCTGCAAAGATTTCCTAAGCCATCTGATGCTCCAACCTACCTCACCATCTGATACCTCGCTCACAGCATCAAGTTCCCACCCCACATCATCAACAGTAAGCACTAGCAGCCGCAGTCAATCAGTGAGCTACATGACCACTTCCTCTGCCAAGAGAGAGCCCCTTCCCACCAAGTATTTAAAAGCCAGTTCACCTTCAAGCCACATGCACCTTCTCTGACCCCTCCTGCCCCTCCCCAGCCTGAGATGGTGAATCTCACCCAAGAGCCCCTAGTCAAAGTTCCTTTGCTTATTTTCTGCTCCCATGAGTGTTTTACAAAACAGGTTCAATCTTGATGTTGGTTGCCAAGACTTCCAGCTCATATTTCTACTTTTAGTAAGGTTTTCTCTTGCCCTGGTCTTGTGGCACTCATGACAGTTGGCCGGGGAAGTAAAGAGCGTAATAATGCATTAAACCAGGGGCAGCAGCTCTAAGACGTCATCTCATTCTATGTTTTTTAGCCTTCATGGCCAAAAAAAAACACAGTATTAGACAGAACAATGGTTTCCTCATATAGAAAACAGGCAACAAGATTAGCTTCAATAGTGGATGCCATTCCTCCATGGCCAGCAGGTCTCACTTAAAATAGATAGAATAGTTGAGTTGGCAGGTGCCAAATAATGTACACATTTAGCTAAGTAGTTACTAGGGATGTTGACTTGCCCTGAGGGAAACAAAGGGAGAGATGTACTAATAAATCACTATCCACTATGAGCTTTTTCTAAGTCGAGATGCCTCAGTCCACATTCTGTCCAAGAAACCATGTTAAGACATTTTGTCCCCAAAATAAGATTCATTTATGGATCACAGGGGAAGATATCAGGCTGAAGCTTGGACTGTACCCTTCTATAGATATTGGTTTTGCTGGGTATCATCGAGTTGGAATGAACCCAGAGCTCACCCTCCAGTAGGTTTTCAGAGGCTATGAATCACACAGGATGAGATTGCTCATCTTTCTCCCAAAGAGCTGCTGGTGGATTTGAACCATGTGCTTTTGGGATGGCAGCTCAGAAAAACAGAGAATAATATAATAAATTCCTAAGAACTCATGGTCAATCTTTAATAATTATCTCTTCATGTTGTTGTTTAATGCCGTCGAGTCGTAGACGACTCATAGCGGCCCTATGAATGAACAGAAAACTCTGTTTCTCTTCCAAATAACTAGATTATGTTGAATTGAAGCAAATATCAGATATCATATTATCTCATCTGCAACTAATTTAGTATATCTCTCTGAAAACACAGGACTAAAAAAGAAATAATCACAGAACCATTACCATTATTACACAAAAAATTAGCAATAATATGCTAGTATAAATAAATCTATGTTGTTACTATAATCACCTCATAATTTTTTATAGTTGCTTTGATCATTTCAGAACCTAATCAAATCTACACGTTGCATGTAAAACTCAAAACTCAAACTCATTGCTATCGGGCCCACCAACTCATAACTGACCTTCCAGCAGGTCATCCTAGGCTAGTATATAGTGGCTGTAACAATAACCTAGGGTATATCAGAAATCGTGAGAATGGTGCAGGATAGGCCAAGGTTCAGATCTGTTGTTCATAGGGTTGCTCTTAGCCTTAGCCGACTTGATGGCATCTAATAACAACATTGCATGGAGGATATTGCTCATCCTTCTCCTGCAGAGCTGCTGGTGGATTCCAACCCCTAGCAAGGCATGCCTTTTGTGTTACCGGCACAACTCCCTACAGATGACATCACCACTGCTGTTGTTGTTGGTAGGTGCCATTGAGTCGAGTACTACTCATAGAGACCCTATGAACAAAAAATCCAAACCCTGTTATATCCTGCACCATCCTCACACTTTCTGACTCACAAGAGTCCAATACAACAATCGCCACATCAATCCACCTGGTTGAGCATCTTCTTCTCCTTCACTGACCTGCCACTCTTTGCAGAATCATGTCCTTCTCCAAGGAATAGCCCCTACTAGCAACATATCCAAAGTATGTGAGGCTAAGCATCATCATTCTTGCCTCCAAACAGCACTCTGGCTGCACCCTTTCCAATACATATCTGTTCATTCTCTTGGCTGTCTATGGGATGTTCAGTGCTCTTCTCCAACACCACAGCTCAAAGGTATCAATTTTTTTCTGTAATTCTTATTTATTGTTCTGATCTCAGATGCATAGCTGGTAATTGGACAGACCATGGCCTGAATCAGATCCACCTTAGTCTTCAAACTGATATAACTACTCAATAATTTGGGAAGGTCCTTAACTGCAGCTTTTCCCAATGCAATGTGTCTCCTTATTTCCTTACTGCTCATACCAAGGGTGTTGATTCTGGATCTAAGCAAAGTAAAGCTATTGGCAGTTTCAATCTCTTCTCCATCCACCATGATGCTGCCTATAGGTCCAGTGGTAAGACTGTGTTTTCTTGACATTAAGATGCAATCCATACTGAAAGTTACATTCCTTGATCTTCTGCAACATGTGCTTCAAGCCCTCCTCACTTTCAGCAAGGTTGTGTCATCTGCAAAACACAGGTTATTGATGCGTCTCCTTCCAATCCTGATGCCACACTCCTCCTCATAGAGTACAGCTTCTCAGATAATTTGCTCAGCATACAGATGGAATAGATATGAAGAGAGAATACAACCCTGACACATTCCCTTATCAATTCCAAACTATGCAACAATCCCATGTTCCGTTCACACGACAGCCTCCTGATCCAGGTACATATATCGCATAAGCACAGTCAAGTGCTCTGGGATTCCCATTATTCTCAGTGTCAGCCACAACCTGTCATGATCCACACAGTCAAACTCCTTTGCATAGTCAATAAAGCACAAAAAGACAGTCTTCTGGTATTTCTTACTTTCAGCCAGGATCCATCTGACATCAACAATGATATCTGTGGTGTCATGACCTCTTGTAAATACTGCTTGAACTTCTGGTGGTTCTCTATCTATGTACTGTTCCAGCCATTTTTTATGATCTTCAGTAGTATTTTGATTGTATGTGATATCAGTGATATTGTTCATTAATTTCCACATTCAGTTGGATCACCTTCCTTGCATGGGAACAAATATGGATCTCTTCACATCTGTTATCATAGACTGTTGACTGATCCAAAGCTGTATCTGTTAATGGAAACAAGTCAATTGGTACCCCATCAATTCCTGAAGCCTTATTTTTTGCCAATGCCTTCAATGCAGCTTCTACTTCCTTCTTCATTACCATTGGCTCCTGTTCATATAGTACTTTGTAAAATTTTTTAGTGTTAATCAATTCTTTCTGGTACAGTGACTTTGTGTATTCCCTCCATCTTCTTTTGATGCTTTCTGGGTCATTCAATATATTGCCCATAGTATCTTTCAATATTGACAAATGAGGCTTAAGTTTTTCAGTTCTTTCACCTTGAAAAATCCAGAACATGTTCTTTTCTTTTTATTCTTCAATTCCAGCTCTCTGAACATTTCATTATAATATTTTGCTTCTTCTTCCCGAGTTGCTCTTTGAAATTGTCTGTTGAGCTCTTTCACTTCAACATGTTTTCCTTTAGTTTTGGCTTCTCACCACTCCAGTGCAATCTTTAGAATCTCTTCTGACATCCATTTCAGTTTTTTCTTTCTTCTCTGTTTTTATAATTCTTTCTTCATGGATAATATCTTTGATATCTCTCCACAACTCATCTGATCTTCGATCATTGGTGTTCAATGCCTCAAACCTATTCTTAAGATGATCATGAAATTCAGATGGAATTGATTTAAGATCATATCTTGGTGTGGACTTATTTTCATTTTCTTTTATCTCAATTTGAACTTATATGTGAGTAATTGATGATCTGACCCGCAGTTTGCCCCTGGCCTAGTTTTAACTGTCAATATTGAGATTCTCCAATGATTTCTTCTACAAGTATAGTCAATCCGATTCCTAGTCAGCACATCAGGTGAGACCCATGTATAAAGTCATACTTCATGTCTTTAGCAAAAGTATTCACAAGTAATGAACAATTAATTAATAAAACTAGTATCTCACCAGTATAATTGTTCAAAGGGAGTTGCCTTGTTAACCCCAAAGAAACCCTAGTGTCCTAGTGATTAAAATGTTTTGACTGCCAACCTAAAGGTTGGTGGCTTGAAAAGAAAGATAGGGCAGTCTGCTTCTGTAAAAATATTCAAAAAATGTTATTTTAAAATCTTTTACAACTACAATTCTTGTTAAAGTGGTTTGGTTAAAAAAAAAACTCAAACAAACCTGTTTGGTAGTGAAGACAGCTGCACCTGTCCTTCTCTAACTTCACAAAGAGAAGAATGACCATCCACAGCATCAATAGCAGAACGTTATCCTGTATGGTAAGACATGCCCCCACACTCCACATCCCAAACCCTTGTACCAATCCCAACACCAACTGTCCCTCCCACAGACCAACTACTACTTTTCAATTAGGTTCAAAAATTCATTGTAACAGCACACAGAATTCACAAATAATAGCCATATGAGCTTATTAGAGAAGTAACAGGTTACAAATCAGGTTCAGGAACACTCAAGATACAATTATATCAGGACAACTTCTTAGCCATGCCAACAGGGCAGGCTTCACTCTGACCCTCAACCTCTTGGCTTAGCCTCTGCCTTGCTTAGACACGTGTTACAAAGCTCTTTAATGCTACTAGAGGACTTTTTCTGTCCATTGGCCTAACATCTTGGCTTTTGTCCTACTCATGAAAATGTTACAAAGCTCTAAAAAGATAAAAGCTTTGTTAGTCCCGCGACAGGAACACCTACTCGGCCAATAAACCTAAGCCTGTAGACATTTGGCTGTAGTTCTAGAAATCATCAAACTGGAAAAATGGTCTAGGAAATTTACTCAGAAGAGCAGGTTTCCTGTCCAAAAGCTGTCAGATTTCCTGGATAATGGGCAGGAGCTCACGACTGTCTTACACTGGTCTCTAGTTCTCTATCACCACCTTCGCTACTATCTCATCTAATGTAGTCTCACCAGCTCATGATCTTGGCCCCTTTTTTTTCTGGTTCACAGGTCTCCATCTCTGATTTGCACAAGGTTTTCAATCACAAAGGATTTGCTGCACTCTAGTTCTTTCTTAATGTTAGCAAGATTTCTTTTTTCTGCCTTTGCAATAACTCAATTTAAGCCCAGGAGAATGGCCAAACTAACAAATCTCCATGTTAGTGTTCTACATACTTTATTTGATGGCTTTATTCAATATAATCTTCTTCTGTGCAATTAACTGCCTCTGAAAACTCACTGGAAGGTCAGAGTAGATTCCAACTAACAGCACACAATAACAACAAATTGGCTTTGTGCTAAGAATCCATGCAGGAATTCCGAAGACACATGGTTCAAATCTGCCCACTGTTCTGCAGGAGTAGGATGGGCAATCTCCTCCTATGCAATCACTGACTCTGAAAACCTGGTGGAGGGTGAGCTATGTTCTGAATCAATGAATGGTACACAACAATAACAACATTCAATATAGGAGCTGTGGTAACTTAGTGGTGAGGAACTGTTCTGCCAATGCAAAGGAACATGGTTCTAATCCACCAGCTGCTCCACAGGGAAAGATGGTTAATCTCCTCCTATGCCACTCTGAAAACTCTGTGCAGGGTCAGCTATCAGTTCCAACTCAATGGTAACAAACAAAAACAATCCCACCCATATGACACGAAAATAATTTGAGAGAACAGATTTTAAGATTAAGAGTGTGACGTCAGGATCGAAGGAAGACGCATCAACAACCTGCATTATGCAGATGACCCAGCCTTGCTTGCCAAATGCAAAAAGAACTTGAAATACTTGCTGCAAAAGATCAGAGTAGTTTTCCACGGGGATTACATTTTTACATCAAGAAAACAAAACTCCTCACCACTAGACAAATTAGGAGCATCATGATGAATAGAGAGAAGTTTGAAGTTGTCAATAATTTAATCTTGTTTGGATCCACAATCACAGTTGGCACCAGCAGTCAAGAAATCAAGACATATTACATTGGGTAAATCTGCTGTTAACCCATGGAACCAAAGCTAGAAGCCTTTGTCCAAATTTTCTGGAGGCCTGTGGTGTGGGATATGCCATAACTGGTAGGACTAAGAGCTTTGTAATAACTGGACTAAAGCCATGAGGCTGAAGGCTGAGGTGCCTGTGAGCACATTTCAGAAGATGTTCTGACTCAGCGATTGTATCCTGCTGCCAACCTGAATTAGAGCCTTTTGACTCTCCTAATCTATTAAGGACCTCTCTAAGGTCTTAATGAGTGATAATGTCAGTTTAAAGACTAAGGTGCATCTGATTCAAGACATGATCTTTTCAATTATTTGTGCACTGCATGGTTCAAAATTGAGAAGGGTGTACACCAGGGATGTGTCCCATCTCCACACCTTTTCAACTTATATGCAGAACAGATTATTCAGGAGGCTGGGCTCTATGGGGAGAAGTGTGGAATCAGGATTGGTGGAAGATTCATCAACAATATGTATTATGCAGATGACACAACCCTGCTTGCTGAAACTGAGGAGGACCTGAAGTGCTTGCTGCAGAGGGTCAAGGACTGCAGCCTTCAATATGGATTGATGCTCAATATCAAGAAGACAAAAATTCTCACCACTGGGCCAATTGGCAGAATCATAATGGATGGTGAAGAGATTGAGATTGTTCACAGCTTTAGATTGCTTGGCTCCACAGTCAACACTCTTGGCCCCAACAGTCAGGAAATTAAAAAACGTATTGTGATGGGGTCTTTGCAATCACTTGTTATGCACCAGAGAGTTGGACAATGACCAGAGAGGATAGAAGGAGAATTGATGCCTTTGAGCTGTGGTGCTGGAGAAGAGTACTGAGAGTACCCATGGACTGCTAGGAAAACAAACATTTTCATCCTGGAAAGGGCTAAACCAGGCTGCTTCTTGGAAGCAAGGATTCTAAGCTCCATCTAACATACTCTGGACATGTTGTAAGGAGAGACCGGTCCTTGGAGAAGGACATCATGCTTGGGAGGGTGGAGGGACAGCGCAGGAGGGGAAGGCCCTCTATGAGGTGGATTGATTCAGTGACTGGGGTAATCGGGATGGGAGTGTCAGAGATAGTGCGATTGGCACAAGACAGAGCAGAGTTTAGGGCTGTTGTACACAGTATCGCTATGAGTCTCAAGCGACTTGATGGCACATAGCAACAACAACAACAAAATTGCGATGGGAAAGTCGCCTGTTAGGGACCTCTCCAAAGTACTGAAGAGCAATGGTGTCACTCTGGAGACTAAAGTGCACCTGATACAGGCCATGGTCTTTGCAGTCACTTGTTATGCTTCAGAGAGTTGGACAATGACTAGGAAGGATAGAAGGAGAATTGATGCCTTTGAGCTGTGATGCTGAAGAACAGTATTGAATGTACCATGGACTGCTAAGAAAACAAACAGATTCATCCTGGAGAGGGTTAAACCGGGCTGTTCCTTGGAGACAAGGATTCTGAGGCTTCGTCTGACATACTTTGGACAGGTTGCAAGGAGGGACCAGTCCTTAGAAAGGGATGTCATGCTTGGGAGGGTGGAGGGACGGCGCAGGAGGGGAAGGCCCTCTATGAGGTGGACTGATTCAGTGACTGGGGTAATCAGAGTGGGTGTGTCAGACACAGTGCGATTGGCACAGGAGAGAGCCGAGTTTAGGTCTATTGTACATAGGGTGGCTATGAGTTGCAAGCGACTCGACAGCACATAACAACAACTCAAAAATTGTACAATGACTAAGGATGACAGAGCCTTTCAGTTATGGTGTTGAAGAAGTGTGGACTATCCTATGGACTGCCAAGAGAACAAACAAATATATCTTGGAAGTTCAGTCAGGCTGTGACTTGTAGTCCAGGATGGTAAAGCTTCATCTCCCATATTTTGGGTGTGTGGTTAGAAGAGGTCATTCCTGGAGAAGCATATTGTGCTTGTAGTAGATGGAAGGTCAGCAAAAGTGGGGAATGCCACCAATTAGCTGCATTGACACAATAACTGTAACAAGAGGCTCACATACACTAGAAACTATGAGGAGGAAATAGGACAGAGCAAAGTTCTGATGCATTGTTCATAGGATCTCTGTGAGCCACTGTCGACTCAACCGTACCTAACAACAACAACAACAGCATCCCCAACTGTGTCATTTACCTTATTTACATTATCAGTAAACTACCTAATCCTAATATAATTACCCAATCCCTTTGGTGGGCCACAAACTCCTCATATTTTCACAGTCCTGCTCAGTCATGCAGTAAAAGTTACAAAAATCATAGTTTAGAAGATGTTTTTGGTTCAAATTCATAGCAACCTCTTTTACAATGGAATGAAGCCATATCACGTCCTCTGCCACCCTCACAGTCTTCACTGTGCCCAGTCCCATTGTTGCATTTACCGTGTCAATCCATCTCATTGAGGGTCTTTTCCTAATTCCTGATGGAATAATATGTAACACGTTAGTCTGCTAACTGAATGATAGCCAGTTCATACCCATAGTTTCTCCATGGAAGAAAAATGGGCAGTCTCTTCCTATAAAGATTTACAGCCTTGGAAAACCAATGGAGGGTCACTACAAGACAGAATTGACTTAATGCCAGTGGATGGTTTAATCATTCCTCACTCATTCACTGCTGTCAAGGCAGAACTGACTCATAGCAGACATCCCAGCAGATTTCTGAAGGCTATAAATCACGTGGTAGATTGCCTATCTTTCTCCATCATTGCTGCTGGTGAAATTAAAACACTATCGAGGTACCGTTTCCTAAAATCTATGCTAACAGAGCTTCCTAAAGAGTCACTGAACTCTCGATGCAATCAAGTTAGAACCAACTTTTAACTGATGTTTCAGTGAGTTTTCAAAGACTGTAAATCACGTGGCAGGAGATTGTTCATCTTCTCACAGGGAGAAGCTGGTAGATTCAAATTGCTGGCCTTTGGGTTGGCAGTCCAGCTCCTTACCAAATATTATAATCTTGACATTTTTCCCCCCTTAGCTTCTCATTGGCTACCTGTGTAGACAATGGGGTAAGAGTAGAAACAAGCAGAGTTCTGGCTGTCCCCAATACTTACATACTGCTTGTACTTTCATGTCCCTTAGCTCTGAATTCATATGGTAATATTTTCTTCTCAAGTTAAATTAATAACTATCTTAAGACTGGACAAGTCCTACTGAACCGCTTTCTCTGGGACAAGAGACAGCCTTCTTTTCAGGATCCTTAATAATGGAATTGGGTGAACATACCGAAGATTAATTTTTTAGTGTGGCAGAGAATAAGGCCTCACTTGCTCTGAAGAGCTCCCCTGTGAGCTCAGACAAAGTGGAACTTGGCCAGACCCATCACTGTGAACCGATTCCCACTGTTTGCAGCAGCCTGGCAGCACATGCCTTACTGAGTCTGCTTGACTTGGCAGTGCTAAAAGAAACTCTACCCTCATTTATTATCAGAGCCAAGTGACCATCTTATTCTGGTTTTATCCAACTTCCAATGAAAAGAAAGTGAATATTGCTGATCCTATTTAGCATTGTAAATAGAATATGAAGATCTCATTAAAAACATATTTCAAACAGAAATAATAGAAAAGATTTTGGGTTTCCATTTTTTTTATGGAAAAGTAAAAGAAAAGATTCTTTCATTGTTTTACAAACCCTCCCCCAGCTCCCCTCCACCATGTAGCCCTCGCTCTAGACTCCTGTGATGACAGAAATACCTAGTCACATATCTCTTTTAAACAGTTTTCTCCCTCCTCTGTTTCAGTGCAGTATACATTATTGAACCCATCATACTCAGTCTCTCCCCAACCCCAAGGACAGTCCCATTCTACAACAGTGGCATCATGTAATATTTGTCCCTTTGTGACTGGGATATTTCACTCAGCATAATGTTCTCCAGAGTCAACCATTTTGAATAATATTGCATGATTTCCTTGTTTTTTAATGCAGCATAGTATTCCATTGTGCGAATATACCACAGCTTCTCTAGCTATTCGTTTGTTGATGGGTTGGGTTTCCATTTTGAAGCTCCATCTTGCATACTTTGGGCATGTTGCCAGGAAGAACTAGTCCTTGGAGAAGGACATCAAACTTAGAAGGGTAGAGGGAAAACACAGGAGAGGAAGAACCGCGATGAGAAAGATAGACACAGTAACTGGGGTAATGGAAGAAAGTACATCAGAAACAGTGAAAGTGTCTCAGGATAGGGCACAGTGCAGGACTATTGTACATAGGGTCACTATGAGTGGCAAGCAACTTGATGGCACATAACAACAACAGTATCTAAGATGTCAATACCAGGAAAGGGTCTTTCTTAACCAGGAGAACTAATCATAATGAATAGTTGTAACCTCCTGTTTAAAAGTCTGCAGTCAAGGGCTTCTCCAAATTACAAAGGGGCAATGATGCCAGTTTGAGGACTAAGATGTGCCTGATTAAGGTCATAGTCTTTTTAATCACTTGTTATGCATCTGAAAACTGCAAAATGAATAAGAATGACAGAAGAAAAATTGATGCCTTTGATCTGTGGTGTTGGAGAAGAATACTGAAAATCCATGAACTGTCAAAACAAACAGGTTTGTCTTGGAGAAGGTGCAGCCAAAATGCTCCTTGGAGGCAAAGGTGATAAAGCGTTATCTTACATACTTTGGGCATGTTGCTGGAAGAGGTTATACCTTGGAATGGAATACTATATTTAAAAAGGTGGAGGGTCGGCAAAGGAGAGGAAGTCCCTCAGTCAGATGGATTGACACAAATGTCTGCAGGAATGGGCTCAAGAATGTTAGAGATTGTGAGGATAAAACAGGATAGGACAGGTTTCAGATCTGTTGTTCATAAGATCACTATGAGCTGTACTCAACTTGATGGTACCTAACAATAACAACAACGGCCTGTTTTAATAGATCAGATTTTCCAGTATCTTCTGCAAAGCAAATTATTTTTTCAATAATTAATTTAAAGAAAAATAATTTTCTATTTTTTTGCCTTGATATCACTTAAAATGGTAAGCCAAATAATGTTCTGTTTTAGTGGCCTTTAAGAGGTCCATATTTATTCCCTTTCCTGAGAAAGGTGATCCAGTAGAATGTGGAAATTATCAAACAACATAAGAGATATGACATGCAAGTGGATGCCACTCCTGCTTCCAAACTTAATTATACTCATGCAAAACCTATGGCTAGACCAAGAAGTGTTGTATGAACAGAGCACGTGAACTCTGCATAGTTAAAAATTATTTTTTAAATAATTATTCATTGTTACACAAATATCTCCCTCCCTCTCACAGTCCTCTTTGCAATGTACCTCTCTAAACTTCTTGTGAACTTTCATTAAAACCACAATTAAAATTAAAAAATTATAAAAAAAGAAAATCTAATATTTTCTGTAAACTTTTGTTAAAATCACAAGTTTAAAAATATTTACAATTAAAAAATAAGAAATGTGTGTGTCAGAATTCTATCATTTTTTTCTTACCAATTCAATCTGTATGATGAGTAAATAATTTGAGGAGTTGGACTCTATAAAGAAGAAAGTGGCATCAGGATCAAAGGAAGACTCATCAAAAACCTGTGTTATGCAGATGACACAACATTGCTTGCTAAAAGTGAAGAGGACTTAAAGCACTTGCTACAGAGTGTGAATTGCTTTCCGTATCAATTGCATCTCAACACCAAGGAAACAGAAATTCTCACCACCTTGCTGCTGAAAATGAGGAGGGCTTGAAGCACTTGTTGCAGAAGATCAAAGAATGCAGCCTTCAATATTTATTGCATCTCAGTGTCAGGAAAACAAAAATTCTTACCACTGAATTCATAGGCAGCATCATGATGGATGAAAAGGAGATTGAAACTATCAACAGCTTCATCTTGCTTGGATCCACAATTAACATCCTTGGTACAAGCAGCCAGGAAATAAGGAGACACACTGCAATGGGAAAATATGCAGTTAAGGGACCTTTTTCCAAAGTATTGAGGAGTAGTGATGTCAGTTTGAGGACTAAGGGGTGTCTGATTGAAGCCATAGTCTTACTGATTACTAGCTATACATCCAAGACCTGGACAATGAATAAGGATGACATAAAAAGAATTGGCACCTTTGAGCTGTGGTGTTGGAGAACAGTACTGAACTTCCTATGGATTGACAAGAGAACAAACAGATATGTCCTGGAGAGGGTGCAACTGGAGTGCTCTTTGGAGGCAAGAATAATGAGGCTTCACCTCACATACTTTGGACATGTTTCTAGGAGGGACTATTCCTTGGAGAAGGACATGCTGCTGGGAAGAGTGGAGGGTCAGTGAAAGAGGAGAACTCTCTCCACCAAGTGGATTGATACTGCTGCAATGGGCTCTTGTCAGTCAGGAAGTGTGAGGATGGAGCAGGATAGAACAGGGTTCAGACCTTTGGTTGCTATGAATCTTTCTTGACTCAATGGCACCTGACAACAAACAATAAGACTGATAGACAACATTGTGATACATAGAGAAAAGATTGAAATTGTCAAACAACTTAATTTTGTTTGGATCTACAATCCCTCAGTGTCAGCTGTAAGATAATCAGGAGACATTCTACATCAGGAAATTTTGCAATCAAGGACCTCTCCAAATCACTAAGGACCAATGATGTCAGTTTGGAGATTAAGATGAATCTGACTAAGTCCATAGCCTTTTCAATCAGTTGCTATGCATCTAAGAGCTGGACAGTGAATAAGGAAGACAGAAGAAAAATTGATGCTTTTTAACTGTGGTGTTGGAGAGGAGTAATGAACATCCCATAGACAAAAAAAAAAAAAGGACAAATATATATGATTTGGAGAAAGTGCAGTCAGAGTGCTCTTTGGAGGCAAAGATGGCAAAATTTCCTCTCGCTTCCTTTGAGCATATTATGAGGATATATTTTTTGGAAATCCAACATGCTTCAAAAGGTGGAGTGTGGGGAGACCCTCAGTCAGATGAATTGATATGGTGACTGCTGCAATGGGCTCAGGTATGTTGGAAATGAGGATGGCACAGGATAGGACAAGGTTCAGATCTGTTGTTCATAGGGTCACTATGAGTTGTACTTGACTCAACAGTGCCTAACAACAATGGTATTAGAGCATTTAGATTCAAATCTCAACTCTTGCTTGGATTAACCATTTACATATATAACCATAGACAATTTACTTAAACTTCTTGATCTCAGGCTTCTTCCTCTAAAAAGTAGAAGTAATAAAAAGACTATGTCATAAGTATGCTATGAGAATTTAGTTAGTTAATGTCTATAATTAATTTTTAATGCTACCTACGTATATTCACTATCTCACTCTAATTGTCCTCAAGTCAGAACAGACTTATTTCTGATTGACCCTCCAGTGGGGTGAGATCTCCCTTTTTTGCCCTCCCTTCGCTCTTCCCCTTTTCCCTTTGAACATTTTTATATGTCTTACTTAATGATACTCCTATTTTCCAATAATGGTCTTTGCAGTATTTGTCCTTATGAGACTGAGTTAGTTCACTCAGCATAATTCTCTCTAGACTTTCTCACCTCATATAATATTTTAAGAGAGAGTTGTGCACTAGTGCTGCATGATATTCTATTGGTGGATGTACCAGAATATCTCAATCCATTCATTTGATGATGGCATTTGGGCTGTTTCTATTTACTTGATATTGTGACTAACATTACTGTGAAAATAGGTATATGTATCTCCATTTGTGTCTCTGTTTTTGTTTCCTTGGTATATATTCCATATGGTGGAATAGCTGGGTCATATGGGATTTCTATGTTCAGTTTTGGGGTGTTTTTTTAAGGAAATGCCAAACTGCCTTTCATAATAATTGTACCATTTTTATTATCCTACTTTCAGTGTAGTACAGTTCCAATCTCTCCACATTCTTTCTAGAATTTATAGTTTGCTGTATTGTTAATCTTTGTTACTGTTGCTGGAATGAGATGGTATCTTTTGTTGTTTTGATTTGCATCTCTCTAGTTGTTAGTAATTTTGAATATTTCCTCATGTATTTTTTGGTCATCAAAATGTCTTCCTTTGTGAATAATCTTTTCATGTATTTTGTCCATTTTGTGATTAGCTTATCAATTTTTTTCTTGTGGTAAACCTGCTGTTGTTAGGTGCCACCAAGTTGAGGACAACTCATAGTGACACTGTGAACAGCCAATCTGAAAACTGCCAGCCTCTTCATTTTTGAAACATTAAATCCCATGTCCGAAGTATGAAATATGAAGCTTTGCCAACTTTGTTTCCAAGGAGCACTCCAGTTGTACTTTCTCCAAGACATACCTCTTTGTTCACTTGGCAGTCCATTCAGTGCTCTTCTCTAGCACCACAACTCAAAGGCTTCAATTCTTCTTCTGTCATCCTTAGTCACTGTCCAGCTCTCTGACACAAAACAGATGATTGAGAAGACCATAACCTGAATTAGGCACACCTTCATCTTTAAACTGACATCATTTCTCTTCAGCATTCTGGAGAGGTTCCTGACAGCAGACTTGTCCTATACAATATGCATTTTGATTTTCTGATTACTTGTACTAAGGCTGTTGGTTATTGATCCAAGGAAAATAAAGTCATTTACGGCTTCAATCCTTTCTCCATCTATCATTATGATTATTGGCCCTGTGGCAAGGATCTTTGCTTTCGTGAAATTGGGATCCATACTGAAGATTATAGTCCTTGATCTTTTGTAGCAAACATTTCATATCCTCCTCATTTTCAGCAAGCAAAGTTGTGTCATCTGCATAATGCAGGTTTTTGATGAGTCTTCCTCCAATCCTGATGCCATATTCTTCCTTATAGAGTCCAGCTTCTCTATTTTCTCAGGATACACATTGAATAGGTATAGAGAAAGGATACAACTCTGATACACACCCTTCCTAATTTTAAACCATGCAAGGTTTCCCTGCTTTGTTCAGACATAGTTTCTTGGCCTGTTGTTGTTATGTGCCATCGAGTCATTTCCGACTCATAGCGACCCTATGCACAACAGCTCTAAACCCTGCTCTATGCTGTGCCAACCGCACCGTCTCTGACACACCCATCCCGATTACCCCAGTCACCAAATCAATCCATCTCATAGAGGGTCTTCCCCTCCTGCGCTGTCCCTCCACCCTCCCAAGCATAATGTCCCTCTCCAAGGACCCGT
>NW_006399792.1:1415580-1433749 GCF_000299155.1 Elephantulus edwardii
TGATGGCTGACATGTCTCTTAAGTTTAGTTGTGCTGTCTCCAAGGGAAGGTGACGTGTCCTGTAGAACTTCTGTGTAGATTATGTTTCCCCTTCTGGCCCGAGGGAATCCTGGGTACCTGTGAGAAACGCCTAGGTATACACAATTAAGTGTTCTGGGATTCTCATTCTTCTCAATATTAGTTGTAGTTGTTATAATTCACACAATCAAATGCCCTTGCATAGTCAGTAAAACACGAATAGACATTTTTTTTAATATTCTTTGCTTTCAGACAAAATTTATCTGACATTAGCAATGATATCCCTGGTGATGCAGCCTCTTCTAAGGTCAGGTTAAACTTCTAGTAGTTCCCTATCAATGTACTGCTCTATCAATTTTTTAATGATCTTTAACAGTATTTTGCTTGCGTGAGATATTAATGATATTGTTTGATAATTTGCACATTCTGTTGGATTACCTTTCTTGGGAATGGGTATAAATATGGATCTCTTCAAGACAATTGGCTAGATAGCGGTCCTACAAATTTTCTGGTATAAACTGATGAGTGTGTGTAGAGCTGCATCTGTTAGATGAAATAAGTCAATTGGTATCCCATCAATTCCTGAGACCTTATTTTTTGGCTAATTCCTTCAGTGCGGCTTGAACTTCATTGTCATCGGCTCTTGTTCTTATGGTATTTCCTGAAATTTTCCAGTGTCAACTAATTCTTTCAGGTTCAGCAGTTCTGTGTATTTCTTATCTCTTCTTTTGATGCTTCCTGGATCATTCAAGATTATGCCAATAGCATCTCTCAGTATTGCAGTTTGAAGCTTGAATTGCAGTCTTTCAGCTTGAGAAATGTCAAGCAAGTTCTTCCCTTTCTATTTTGTCTCCAGCTCTTTGCACATTTTGTTATAATACTTTGCTTTATTTTCTCAGGCTTCAAGTTTAAATTGAAGCTGAAGAAACTGAAAATTAGTCTGCAGGAACCAAAATATGACCTTGAGTCTACCCTAGTTGAATTTAAGAATCATTTCAAGAACAGGTCTGAGGCATTGAACTCCAATGAGCAAAGACTTGTGGGAGGACATCACAGATACCATCCATGAAGAGAGCAAAAGGTCATTACAAAGAATGAAAAAGAAAAAAAAAAGCAAAATGGATGTCTAAAAAGAGACTACAAAAATTGCATTATAGCATCAAGAAGCCAAAACAAAAGGAAGAAATGCCAAAGTAAAAAGAGTTGAACAGATTCCAGAAAGTGGCCCTGTAGTATTCTGTAAACTTATATTATGAAACCTTGTCTGAAACAAGGGTTGCAGCTATTTTTTTTCCTGTGGGTTTTCTGTTTGTCATACTGCAGAAAGGCTTTGATGCACACAGGTATTTGATTTTAAGAAGACCCCATTCATTGATTTTATCCTTTCCAGGTTATGCATTTTGTTGGCTATGCCTATTTATAGCACAGGCTAGGTTTTTAATTTTGTCTTTTATGTTCTCTTGGATTTTGAGTTTTACGCCTAGATCTCTGATCCACCTTGACTTGGTGTATGATATGAGATGTGGATCCTATTCCTTCCACAAGTTGATGTCCAGTCTTACCAGTACCATTTGTTAAAGAGGCTGTTGTTACCCTACTTAACGAGTCTTGTTGCTTTGTCCAATATCAGTTGATCATAGGTTGATGAGTTGATTTCTGGATTCTCGATTCTATTCCATCCATCTATGTGTCAGTCGTTATGTCCATACCGTGTTGTTTTGATTACTTCAGCTCTTTAGTGAGTTTTGAAATCAGGGAATGAGATGCCTCCCGTTTCATTTTTGTTTTTCAGAAGAGCTTTACTTATTCTGACTCTCTTTCTCTTCCTAAGGAAACTGGAAGTTGCCTTTTCTTTCTCTTAAAGAATGACTTCAGCATCTGTATTAGAATTGTGTTGAAATTATAGGTTGGACATTTTCATGATGTTCAGTCTTTCTATCTGTGATCAGGGAATATTTTTCAATTGTGTCTCTGTTCTTCTTGTGTGCCATAGAGTAAGAACTGACTTACAGCTGACCCTCCAAGCAGGTTTCAGAGGGAGTTAATCACACCAGAGAAGATTGCTCATTCTTCTCCCATGGAGCAGCTGATGTATTCAAACTGTGTGCCTCTGTGATTACCACTAGGCCAGCTTCTTAAACTAGGCCATCAAAGCTGCCTTTTGTGTCTCTAGTTAAGTTTATTCCAAAGTATTTAATCTTGTGCTTGGCTATTGTAAATGCTACTGCTTTTCTAAATTGCTTTTCCATGTTTTTTTTTTGTTGTTGTTGTTGTTGTTACTGTAGAGGAAACAATCTGATTTTTGTATGTAGATCTTACAGTAGACCACTTTACTAAATTGGTCTACTAGGTCTAACAGGTTTTTTGTGAAGTCTTTTCCATGCACACTATCATGGTATCTGCCTATAGCAACAGTCTCACTACCTCTTTGCCAAATCATATGCCTCTTATTTCCTTCTTGTGCCTTATTGACCTAGCTAGAAATTCCAACATGATATTGAATAGGAATGGTGAGTAGTGAGCATCCTTGCCTGGTCCCTGTTCACAAGGGTGGATGTCTTTAGTCTCTCTCTGTTGAGAGTGATGTTGGCTCTTGGCTTGTACTTTTCATTATATTGAGGAAATTCCCCTCTATTCGTATTTTGCTGAGTGATTTATTCAGGACATGGTGTTGGATTCTATCAAAGGGTTCTTTTCCACTGCATCAATTGATAGGATCACGTAGTTCTTGTTATTTACTTAATTAAAGTAATAAATTACATTCTTTTCTTTACATTGAACCATCCCTACATTCCTATTACAAATCCCACTTGGTTGTGATCAATTACTTTTTTATATACTGTTGAATTCTATTGGCTAGGAGTTTGTTAAGGATCTTTACATTTATGTTCATGAGATATATTGGTCTACAGTTTTCTTTTTTGGTGATGTCTTTGCCTGATTTTGGTATTAGGGTTATGTTTGTTTCATAGAATGATTCTGAGAGTGTTCCTTCTTCTTCTATTTTTTTAAATAATTTAATAGTGAATGTTTGGTGGAATTCACATGGGAAGTCATCTGGACCAGAATTTTGTGGGGGGTAGGGGTAGTTTTTTTTATTACTGGCCCAATTTCTTCTTTTGAGATGGGTCTGTTCAAGTGTTCAACATCTGTCTGTGTTAATTTGGGCAGTGTATGAGTTTCTAGGAACTTTTCTATTTCCTCTAGGTTTTCAAATTTATCAGAGTATTGTTGTTATGTGACATTGAGTCACTTTCGACTCATAGTGACCCTATGTACAACAGCCCTAAACCCAGCTCTACCCTGTGCCAATCATATTATCTCTGACACATATACCCCCCATCATTACCTCAGTCACTCACTCAATCTATCCATCTCATTGAGAGTCTTCCACTCTTGCACCGTCCCTCCATCCTTCCCTCCCAAACATGAAGTCCCTCTCCAAGGACTGGTCTTGCCTTGCAACATGTCCAAAGTATCTCAGATAAAGCTTCAGAATCCTTGCCTCCAAGGAGCAACCTGGTCTCACCCTTTCTAAGACTAACCTGTTTGTTGTACTAGCAGTCCATGGTATATTCAATACTCTTCTTCAGCGCTTTGGCTCAAAGGCATCAGTTCTTTTCTTAATATTCCAATATAGTTGATTTAATTTTGGAAGGTTCTGTTGTGATGTCACCTCTTTCATTTTTTGAGATTTTTATGTTTTTATTCCATTTGCCAATGGTTTGTATATTTTATCAACCTTTTGAAGAAACAGCCCCTGATTTTGTTGATGGTTTCAATCACTTTTATTTTCTATCCCACTGATTTTAGCCCTTATCCTTATAATTTCCTTTCTTCAAGAGGTTGTGGAATTATCTTGCTGTTCTTTTTTTATTTTTTATTAAATTTTATTAATTTTAATGAACATTTACAGAGATTTTGGATTTCCATTCATTCATTGTTGCACTATTTTCTCTAGCCACCACCCCCAGTTCTTTTCTCTTTTTTTTTCCCTTGAAAGTTTGTTTTAATTGTCCCATTGCCACAGTGCTTGTTAAAACCAGTTCTGATTAATCTCCTTTGTCAGTGTGTCCTTTGCCATTCCCTATTACTCCTCCCCGAGAGAGAGTTCACCCTGATTCATAAGGAAGAGGGGATGGTGTATTCTCTTAGCTACTTAGGGCTGAAAAGGGATGCTGTAGGTTTCAGGGTGAAGATCTTCTCTCACTACTCTAAAGGGCCCCTTTGGCAATTGGAAACACGTAGACTATTGTGGAGATTGATTTTGGAATTTAGATGCACTGTTATCATTGTGCTTAGCCATACATGTTCATATCCTTGAAGGTGCATCATGGAGCTGTTGCAGCCTAGAAGACACAAATTTAACTAACAAGTTAAAAGTACATGAGTCAAAAATTAAAAGCAATGATATTCCAAGTAGAGGTTCTAATAAATAAATTAAGTTACAGAAGGAAGGTAATTCTTAAAATAAAAGGCTTATTGACTATCACTTTGTCCATTATAGTATAAAGGTTAGGAACTACAAGATGTAGAGGCTCAACTTCGTCATTTATTGTTCTTAAGTCATGGACCAAATTCCATCTACCACTGGGTTGTTTTATAGCTCGGAAGTCCGCATGCAAGGCAGAGGTGAAGTAAGTAACTGCTTATGAGGTTTTTCGTCAATTCCAACAACTAAGAAATAGTGAGAAGAGTTGGGACCTCAGAAGGCTTTTAGGATCAAATAATAGGCTCTTGTGTCCAGGAGAAAATGAATATACTTACCAGTAATGTTAATGCTCACCCACGGCTCTTCTGGGAGGATCTAAATTGTTGAAGTGTCCTCCTTTGTTTCCTTCTGGGAGCTGGGGCTTGTCAGTCCTGTCAGCCACGAGGACCTGTGCGCCACCATGTGTCCTTCAGAGCCACACTTAAAGCAAGTGAGTGGGAGCTCCTCTCTACTCCCTTGCCTATCTGTGGCTCTCGTCTGTGACACTGTCTACTGAAGTGGTGCAGCTTTCCACAGTGGAAGCAATTCTGACCTCCTTTATTACCTTTGGGTGGCATTGTTTATGAGTAAGACTTCCTTTTCCTGACACAGGCCCTAAACTGGCAGGAGTAGCTGCTCCAATAATTTTGGCCATTCTCTGGTCTTTTCTCTTCCCTCTAGATCCCAGTTGTTAAAAGAGGGGAAAAGTTAAACAAATATATAACAAATAATTTTGAACAATATAATCTTTTAAGTTAAAGGCTAGAAATATTAACAATATGATCATTTACAATTTTCCTATTTGCAACTTTTTGAAAAAGCACCACAGTAGTTGCACCATTTTACACTCCCACCAACAATGAATAAGGGTCCAGATTTCTCCACAACCTCACCAGCAATTATTGCTTGCTGTTCTGTTAAATTTTGCTGTTTTGACTGGGGTGAAATGATATCTCATAGCCACTTTATGCTGTTCTTTTTCTGTTTATTGAAAGTGTTAAGTCATATATTTTTCTCCTTTATCTTATGTGTTTGCTTATCGCTATAAACTAACCCCTGAGGACTGCCTTAGATGGATCACAGAGGTTTCATATGATATATTTTCATTTTCAGTCATTTATCAGAACTTTTGAACTTCAGTGTTTATGTCTTCTTTAACACAGTGGTCCTTAGGCAAGATGTTGTTTAGCTTTCATTTGGATGTTATTTTTTCCTTTATCTTCTTGTCATTAATTTCTAGATTTATGGCTTTGTGGTATGAGAAGATAATTTGTATTATTTCAATTTTTTAATATTTGTTAACATTTACATAGTTCCCTACGATGTGGTCAGTTCTGGAGAATGTACCATGTACAACTGAGAACAAAGTAAATTGATATTTTGTTGGGTGAAATATGTGGAAAAAGTCTACAAGGTTGAATTGGCTAATTTCACAGCTTAGTTCTTCCATGTCTTTATTGAGTTTCTATTGAGTTGGCCTATCCTTTAGTGAGAATGATGTGTTGAAGTCTCCTACTACTACTATGATGGTATCTATTTATTTCTTCGAGGCAAAGGTGATAAAGCTTTGTCTCACATACTTTGGACATGTTGCTGGGAGGAACTTTCATTGCAGAAGAACATTATGCTTCATTGTAGAGGGACATCATGCTTGGGAAGGTGGAGGGAAGGCAAAGCAGAGGACAACTCTCTCTACCAGGTGGACTCACACAGTCACTGCAGCAACGGGTTCAAATGTGTCAGAGATTGTGAGGATGGCACAGGATAGGACAGGGTTCAGATCTGTGGTTCAGAGGGTCACTATGAGTCATAATCAACTCAGCAGCACCTAATAACAACAACTACATGGAATGGTAGTTATATAAAGTCATAAAAAACTGATTAAAGAGATTTTCATTATCTGGAAATGTAAACTGAAATATTTAGAGAAAAGATATGATGTTTGAGATATACTGTAAACTTAGCTTTGATAGCCTAATGAGTAAGGAGTTGTGCTGCCAACCCAAAGGTATGCTGTTCGAATCCCCGAGCTGTTCCATGGAAGAAGTATGGACAATTTCCCCACATGGGATTTACTGCTTTGGAAAACCCACTAGAAGTCTAGCTACAATTTGGTTCTGACCCACCAGTACATAACAATAATAACAAGTGCAGCCAGAGGATTCCTTAGAATCCTTAGAATTTAGAAATATTTAGAGAAATATGTTGAGATTTCTGTAATTTTAGTCATATTTACTTGGGTTTTTTTATTATTGTTTCTAGTACTGTATTAGTTGTACCCTGTCTTGTGATCATTTCTTTTATTTCTTGTTGTTTTTTACTTTTGTTTCAACTCTTTATTCCAACATTTTCAACTTTCTCAGTATCAGTTCTTGAAAGTTGACATTACATATTATTTTCTTTGCCTTTCATTGGGTACTTGATCTCATCTGCTTTTTTAGGAGAAGACTTGTTTTGCTTTTTTGTAATGTTTTTTCATAATCTATTTGATTGAGGGTGACAGATGAATAATTTTTGCCTTGAGTTGTGGTGTTGGAGCAGAGTACTGAAAATTCCCCAGATTGCCAAAAGAACAGATATGTCTTGGAGAATGTATAGCCAGAAGAATTCTTAAAGACAAGAATTATGAAGCTTTGTCTTGCATACTTCAGGCATGTTTTTAGGAGGCCTTAGGTGGCCTAGTGGCAAGAAGCTGTGCTGTAATCCTGAAGGTATGTGGTTAGAATCCTCCAGCTGCTCCATGGAAGAAAGATAGGTCATCTCTTCCCATTCAATTAACTGCCTCTTAAAACGCACTGGAAGGTCAGCTATGGATCAGTTCTGATTCAATGGTACACGACAACAAATCGTTGGAAAGGGACATCATGCTTGGAAAGGTAGAGTGTCAGTGAAAGAAAGAAAAATCCTCAGCCAGATTCATTGACATGGACTGCAGCAACAAGCCTGAGTATCTCAGATATGAGTATAGCACAGGATAGGACAGGGTTCAGCTCTGGTGTTCATAGGGTCATTGTGAGTTTTGACTCAATGGCACCTAACAACAACAGGACATCAAGAGTTACATTACCAGCTGAAAGACATGCAGTTGAGATCTACCTTTGCAGAGGAAAGATTAGTAATCTCTTCTCATGGAATTTTTCGCTTCCGAAAACCCGCTAGAGGGTCAAGAATGAGTCTGTTCTGATTTCATGGCAATAATTGAGAGATTGTCATTTTCACTTTCAAATTTGAGAAACACAGCACAGAGAAGTTAAATAACTTTGCAAAAGTTACCCAGTGTATTCAAGACTAAACGGTAACTAAATTTTGATCTTTTACCTAAGACTCCCTCATTTAAAGGATTGAAAATAGCTAAACTATACTAAAAAAAATAGCTCAACTATAAGGGTGACAAATCTTATCTGGAAACACTGTTTTTGTTCATTTCTATGTAATCTAAGCTACTCAAAGTTGACTCTCACATGCATTTTCAGAGGCTATATATGGCAGGAAAAGATATTTGATAAACATTCTTCAGCAGAGCAGCTAATAGATTTGTATAGCCTAACCTGGAGTTTCCATCAACACTGATTAAATATGTGTCTTTGAGTCACCTGTGACTCATAGTGACCCTGTGTACAATAGCTCTGAACTCTGCAGTATCCTGAGTCTCACTGACTCCGACACACCTAATCCCATTGTCTTTGTTATCTTGCCACTCCATCTCATCTGTGGTCTTCCTCTCCTGTGCACCTTTCCAATCATAATATTCTTCTCTAAGGACTGGTCCCTCCTGACCATGTGCCCATAGTATGTGAGATGGAGCTTCAAAATCCTTGCCTCCAAGGAGGAACCTGGTTTCACCCTCTCCGGGACAGACTTGCTTGTTCTATTAGCAGTCCATGGTATGTTCACTACTCTTCTCCAGCACCACAACTCAAAGGAATCAGTTCTCCCCTGTCATCCATAGTCATAGCCCAACTCTCATGGCCTGGGGTAGGTTAGGCACACCTTAGTTTCCAGACGACATCATTGCTCTTCAGCACTCTGGAAAGGTCCTTAACAGAACACTTCCCCAATGCAATTCATCTTTTGATTTTCTGTGACAAGAGTATTGATTGTGGAGCCAAGCAAGTTGAAATTATTAACAACCTCAATCTCTTCTCCATCTATCATAGTGTTGCCAATTGGCCCAGTGGCAAAAACTTTGTCTTCTTGATGTTAAGTTTCAATCCACATTGCAAACAGTCCTTGATCTTCTGCAGCAAATGATGCTTCAGGTCCTTATCCGTTTCAGCAAGCCATGTTGTGTCATCTGCATAATAATGAGTCTTCCTTGAATCCTGATGCCACACTTTTCCTCACATATAGTCCAACCACTCGAATGATTTGTTCTTCATAAAGATTGAGAAGGTATGGTATGGAGACAGGATGCATCCCTGATGCACTTCTTTCCTAATTTGGAACCATGCACTTTTTTTCCTTTTTAAAGCTAATGTCAAATTGACTTTTAGAAAGGAACACTTTTTTTAATCTGTCACTTTGCTCTCTTACCAATATTTTCCAGCAGAGGGAGCTCCAACTGTTTTATAACTGTTACTCTGGTGCCTGTATTGCCCACTTCACCTAATTTAAAAAAAAGATGTTTTGGAGACCTGATTCTTTTGGTGTCAAGGCACTGAATAGGACTGGCTTTCCGTTGTCCTGAAGACAGATTGCATTTTGTCACATATCTTCATAAACAATGAAGTAGGAAATATTTAAATGTACAATAAGTAATATAGACTCTCAGTGCTTGGCTCAAGAGTCAAAGAGAAATATAATGGTTGTACTTCTAATACTGCTATTTCACAACTTAGCCTGCTTCATGGGGAATTCAAGTGCTATTTTCAGGGAAGCATCTTCAATTATGAATTTCAGTACTTTAGACATACATTCAACTTAGCCATGGAAGTGAGAAGAATGTAGTATTCATTCTTATGGCAATTTTAAAATGTCTCTTTTGATTTTCTTAATGTACAACATTTTGTTATTTACCAAAGCTTTTTAACAATGTTTGAGGTTTATTTTTATGTCTTAAAAGAAACAGAATTGTAATGTTTTTGTATTTGTAATATATAACCATTCTTGTGATATTTAAACACCCATCAAAGAGCATTAAATGTTTCTAAACAAAGAAAAGAGAAACACTCTATATGAGGGATATATTTAAGTATCCAAAGGTCTATGGCTACAAATTAATTTATTATATGCTTTACATTGGTCATCAGGCAAAAAACTCCCAACCCTTCAAAATGTGAAAACTGGTAACTAAATTGGTGTGCATAAAAAAGAAAAAGAAATATAGATGTAATTTTCAATGCTTGGCTCATTATAGTTGGAGGTCATGATAAACCACATTTACATAAGAAGTATTCTTGGTTTTGTCCCCTTAAAGATGCAGATTGCCCATTTCATACCTATTATTATTTTTATGATGCAACTGAAAGACTTGAAATTATATCTATCCCTATAGCATGGACCTAAAGCTCATCCCATTCTAAATCTGATAATCAACAAAAGAAATTAATATTGGCTGTGGCATATTTTTTACTTTCCAATTTTTCAATACATTTTTAATTGTCATTTTAAGAGAAGTTTACAGAAAAGTTAGATTTTCATTCATTCATTGTTGCACATTTTACCCCTTTCCTTCCTTCCCCCTTCCCAAGTTGACTTTTCTCTTTTCATTAGTTTATTTACAAAATTCTAATACAAATTTGAACAAAGTCTTTCAATTTCCCTCACCTCCACACACCCATCAAATTGTACAATCTAATGATTAATCCCCTCTTCCCCCGTACATCCATATCCCTTTGCTTCCAGCCTCTCCAACCTTCCTGGATCCTTATACTCATTCTACAATAACAGTCTTATACAATATTTATCCTTGTGGGACTGAATTAGTTCACTCAGCATAATGCTTTCCAGTCACTCCCAGGTTAGGTAATAATTTACAAAGTTATTGCTCCTGCATGCTGCATAGTATTCCATTGTGTGAATGCACCATAATTTCTCAATCCTTTCGTTTGTGCTTGGACATTTGGGCTTTTCTATGTTCTTGCGATGGTGAATAATGCTGCAATGAACATTGGTGTACAAATCTCAGTTTGTGCCTCAGTTCTCATTTTCTCAGACGATATTCCAAGTAGTGGAATAGCTGGGTCATATGGAATTTTTATGTTCAGCTTTTTGAAGAAGCACAAACTGCCATCCAGAATGGCTGCACCATTTTACAATCCCACTACCAATGGATAAGAGTTCCTTTCTTGCCACGTCCTCTCCAACATCTAGTACTTGCTGCCCTGTTAAACTTTGCCACTCTTACTGGAATGAGATGGTACCTTATTATGGTTTTGATTTGTATCTCTCTTATTGTCAGTGATTTGGAGCATTTCTTCATGTGTCTGTTTGCCATTCAAATATCGTCCTCTGTGAAAATTCTTGTCTTTTGCCCATTTTGTAATTATCAGTCTTTTTCTTGTGGAGGCCCAGGAGGATTCTGTAAACTTTTGTTATAAGACTCTTGTCTGAGATGATATTACCAAATGTTTGTTCCCAGTCTGTAGGTTTTCTTTTCACCCTGTTGGGAAGGTTTTGATGTGCATAGAGATTCAATCTTTAGAAGGTCCCATGCATCAATTTTAACCTCTTTAGATTGTGCATTTCTGGTGGTATTTGGCAATCTCTTTAGACCTTGCACTAGCGCTTCTAAGCATGATCCCAGTTTGTCTCTTAAGAATGTCATGGTTTTGGGCTTTACTTCCATGTCTCTGGTCCACCTTTACAATATTTTTAATAGCTTATTCAACATCTAAATAATAACAAAGAATTAATGTATTCCAGAGCTCTTCTGAAATATATGATTAGTGTGAAATAAGCATCTTCCAAATTATATTTATTTGAAGTAATAATCAAAGAATTCTCTTTTTTTCTATATTTTATTAATTTTCATAAACATTTACAGAGATTTTGGGTTTCCATTCATTCATTGTTGCACTATTCTCTCTACCCTCCTCCCAGTTTGTTCTTGTCCAAATGCCACAGTGCTTGTCAAAGACAGTTCTGATTAATCTTCTTTGTCAGTGTGTCCTTTGCCATTCCCTATCACTCCTCCCTGAGAGAGACTTCACCCTGAGTCATAAGGAAAAGGGGATGGCGTATTCTCTTAGCTACTTCCTGCTGAAAAGGGACGCTGTGGGTTTCAGGGTGAAGATCTTCTCTCACTACTCTAAAGGGCCCCTTTGGCAGTAGGAAACACATAGACTATTATGGAGATTGATTTTGGAATTTAGATGCACTCTTATTGATTGTGCTTGGCCATACATGTTCATATCCTTGAAGATGTATCATGGGGGTGTTGCAACCTAGAAGACACAAATTTGACTAACAAGTTATAAGTACATGAGTCCAGAAATTATGGAAAAGTAAAAGAAAAGATTCTTTAATTGTTTTACAAACCCTCCCCCAGGTCCCCTCCACCATGTAGCCCTCGCTCTAGTCTCCTGTGATGACAGAAATACCTAGTTATATATCTCTTTTAAACAGTTTTCTCCCTCCTCTGTTTCAGTGCAGTATACATTATTGAACCCATCTTACTCAGTCTCTCCCCAACCCCAAGGACAGTCCCATTCTACAACAGTGGCATCATGTAATATTTGTCCTTTTGTGACTGGGATATTTCACTCAGCATAATGTTCTCCAGAGTCAACCATTTTGAATAATATTGCATGAGTTCCTTGTTTTTTAATGCAGCATAGTATTCCATTGTGCGAATATACCACAGCTTCTCTAGCCATTCGTTTGTTGATGGGCACTTAGGTTGTTTCCAACTCCTTGCTATTGTGAACAAAGCTGCAATAAACATGGGTGTGCATATATCTGCTTGGATGTCAGCTATGGTCTCTTCAGGGTATATTCCCAGTAATGGAATTGCTGGGTCAAATGGTATCTCTATTTGCAACTTTTTGAGAAAGCGCCATACTGCTTTCCACAGGGGTTGCACCATTTTACACTCCCACCAACAGTGAAGAAGGGTTCCAGTTTCTCCACAGCCTCGCCAGCATTTGTTGCTTGCTTTTCTGTTAAATTTTGCTATTTTGACTGGGGTGAAATGATATCTCATAGTTGTTTTAATTTGCATCTCTCTTAGGGCTAGGGATTTTGAGCATTTCTTCATCAAAGAATTCTCTTGACCCTAGCTCCTGTGGTAGCAGCCCAAGTTCAGCCCCATCTCACACCAGTCTCATGTTCTCTGCCACCTCTGTTGCTGCTGCTGGTGGTCTAGTTTAAGTCTCTGACAGGAATCTCTGGCTTAAATGGATGTACTGCACTATATACACTTCTTTCTTGATAGTAGCAAGGTTGTCTGACAACTGTTTTGAAATGAGAAAGTATATATGAATCTTCCTTCTTCATTCTATTTCAAGATTGTTTTACCTTTCCATTCCAGAAGGAGTGCTGGTTGTTGTTATGTGCTGTCGAGTCACTTGTGACTCATAGCGACCCTATGTACAACAGCGCTAAACCCTGCTCTATCTCTTGCCAATCTTATTGTCTCCAACATGTTTATCCCTTTACCCCAGTGACTGAATCAATCCATCTCATCGAGAGTCTTCCTCTCTTGCTCTGTCCCTAGACCCTTGCAAACATGACGTCCCTCTCCAAGGACTGATCATGTCTTGCAACATGTCTAAAGTATGTCAGATGAAGCTTCAGAATCCTTGCCTCCAAAGAGCAGCCTGGCTTCAACCTCTCCAGGACAAATTTTTTTGTTCTCCTAGTAGTCCAATATTCTTCTCCAGCACCAAAGCTCAAAGCATCAACTCTTCTTCTATCATCCCTAGTAATTGTCCAGCTCTCTGATGCATAGCAAGTAATTTCAAAGACCATGGCACACCTTAGTCTCCAGACTGACATCATTGCTCTTCAGTACTTTGGAATGGTCTCTGACAGCAGACTTTCCGAATGCAATTGGTCTTTTAATTTCCTGTCTGCTGTTACCAAGAGTGTTGATTTTAGAGCCAAGCAAACTGAAGCTGTTAAAAATCTCAATCTCTCCATCATCCATTATGATGTCTTTGTTTTCTTGATGTTGAGCTTCAATCCATATTGAAGGCTATAATCCTTGACCTTCTGCAGCCAGTGCTTCAGGTCCTCCTCAGTTTCAGCAAGCAGGGTTGTCTCATCTGCATAACGCAGATTATTGATGAGTCTACCTCCAATCTTGATGACACACTTCTCCTCATAGAGCCCAGCCTCCCAGATAATCTGTTCCACACATAGTTTGAAAAGTTATGGAGACAGAATACATCCTTGATGCACACCCTTCCCAATTTTGAACCATGCACTGTTTCCTTGATCTGTTCTGATGACTGCCTCCTGGTCCAAAAATGAAACAGCTGGTAAATAGAATAAGGATGTCAGAAGAAGAATCATTGCCATTGAACATACTATGGACTTCCAAGAGAACAAACAGGTCTGTCCTTGAGAGGCTGAAACCAAGTTGCTCCTTGAAGGCAAGGATTTTAAAACTGTCTCACGTGCTCTGAGCATGTCACCAGGGAGGACCAGTCCTTGGAGAAGAACGTTATGTTTGGAAGGGTGGAGGGTCAGCACAGGAGAAGAAGACCCTGGATGAGATGAATTGACACTGTGACTGTGGCAACTGAGTTAGGTGTGCCAGAGATGGTGAGGTTGGCTCAGGATAAGGTAGGGTTTAGAGCCATTGTTCATAGGGTCGCTATGAGCCATAGTTGACTCAATGGTACATAACAACAATAACAGAGTAGATGAGGGTTGAGGATTAAAAGAGGAAGGGGGAGTGAGCATCACATCAGCACCTGCCTCCAAGGCCACCTATCAGCTAGTGCTCATCTGCAAAGATGAGAGCTCCTGGCACGTGGAGAACAGCTTCCAGCACTAGTAAGATGCTGACATGGGGTGGGGGGGGGATGCGGTGTTGGGGTATGAGGAGGCAAAGCATATCAGATAGGGCCTGGAAGATGCTGGCCCTTTGAAATCTGCTTCACCTCAGTGAAGAAGAGAGAGATCAAGGTGCTCTGGACAGTGCTGGATGCCATTGACCAAATGTGGTGGCCAATAGTGAGGATTTGGCACTTCGATTATTGACCAGCCTCAACAAAGCAGAAACTACTGCCAAGCATGGTGAGGCCCAGGTAAAGGTCTCGAGGTACTGTTATGACATCCCACTACTATAAATAGAGCCTGACCACCCCATCTACAACAATATCAGTATGAATCGCAGGTATGCAGACTTGACTGTAGATCAGTCATGCTCCTGTGAGACTCTGAAGGACACTATTGCCCCTGTGCCCTGCCCTTCAGGAATGAAGAAATAGCTCCTGAGATCAAGGGAAGGGAATGAGTATTGATTGTAGCTCATGGAAACAGCATTCGGGGCATTATTAACTATCTGGAGAGTCTCTCTGAGGAGGCTATTGTACTGCTGAATCTGCACACTGGAATTCCCATTGTCTATGAACTGGACAAGAACATGAAGCCCATCAAGCTACTGTAGTTTCTGGAAGATGAAGGATCGGTCTGCAAAGCCGTGGAAGCTGTGGCTGCTCAGGGCAAGGCCAAGGAGTGAAGCCAAGCAGGCTGACTGCTGTCCTAGGGCACACTCTCCCTGCCACCCATGCCATCACCCCCCACTGCTCCCCTGCACACGGTACACTGACCACATCTCCAGGCATCTTCAGTTGTAGCTGGAGATGGGGTGGCTGGTGGCTCCGTTACAGTCATTTTGTCTCCTGCACACTCTCTTCTTGTCTTCTAGTCAGAATGAACACTCTGGGCCATTGTGCTCAGTCCAGGGAAAATCTTCTCATCCAAGAGAGGTAATGGGACTCCAAGGTTTTTGCTAACATTTTGTTTACTAAGGACCTGAGTAGGGGATAGGGTGGAGCCATGCTAGGTATGACCAACAAGGGAAAGCAAGAAAGCCTATTCTTGTTGCCAGGAGCGTGGACTGTTCTTTCTATTCTGTAGTAAGGTCACTCCAGGAAGGAGAATGTAACCCAGGTGGTGATAAAACAGTCTTTTCTCCATTACTCTACAGAAGCTGGTTCCAGAAGGTTGAGAGCAACCCTGAATGATTACATGTTGTGTTTTACAAAAGGAAAAAAAAAAGATACATAAAAGACAAAACCCTTCTTGGGGGAGGTAATCAGAAAAGAAGCTGTATCTTCTCCTCTACTCCAACCCCAGCCTTATAGAATCCTTATATCTTAAGGGTTGGATTCTAAGATCCTGCAGTCTATCTAGGAATCCTTCCCCTGCCTTGTTGTTTGCAGCAGTGAGATGCCTATACCACCATGTCCAAATGTGTCTCCACTGTGTTTTCTGAATCATGTTCCAAGTGCTGGGCCCTGCCATTGAGGTCCAGTACTCAGTTTGAATGTACTATATGAAAATCTTTTTTTCCAGATCAATATAACAAAAGAGCAAAGTGCAATTTAGAAAGAAAGAGAAAAGGAGTTAAGAAGATTGCAATTTAACTCTACAAGTCTCTGCTTAACAATTTGTTAAAATTTGACAACTCAACTCATTGCTGTGGAGTCAGAACTAACGGGTAGCTGACCATCCAGCGGGTTTTCAGAGACAGTAAATTGCATGGGAGGAGATTGTCCATCTCTCTCCAGCGGAGCTAACCCTAACCATAATGAATTAGAATTGCCAAAGGGGAACCATCTTTGGAGTTAGCATCAGAACTCCATAGGACTATGCCATCAGAATTCCTGATGGGATGTTAGGCACGGTAGAAATAGAAAGGAAATGTGGCTCATAAATTGTGGCCCACAAAGGTTAAAGTACGGCAAATTACTTCTACACATTTCAGTAGATCAGTGGCACTTAAGGAGATAAGTATATATCTATAAAACATTTAATAGCAATAAAGCATGCACATAATTAAGTGTCACTGTGAGAGAAACAGATAAAGGTGCTGAAGAAAGAGGCATTCTCGTCTTTTGAAAGTAGGTCAGAGCTAAATCCTGGCAGATTTAGCTTCTGACCTGGAGGATTATATAGTAATTGGAAATAAAGCATGATGAAAATCCCAGTATGAACACAAATGTTACAACAGATGTGCAGAGCGTCTTCTGTTTGTCTTACTAGACTCAGCACCCTGCTCAGTGCCAGGAGGCTTTTATATGCATGGAATAAGTAGGATTCTTTCTCTTTTTTACTTCCAGGTCCATTTAGCCAATAGCTAGTTGCCATTGAGGAAATTTGAAAAAACCCATGTGTATTAGAGTAGACTACCCATAGGGACCCTATGTACAGCAGCTCTGAACCCTTCCCTGGCCTGAGTCAGTTTCACTAATTCTGACACACCAGCCCTCATTGCCCCAATCACTGCATCAATACATCCCATCTGGGGTCTTTCTCTCCTGCGCTGTCCATCCACCCTTCTGAGCATGATGTCCTTCTCTAAGGACCAGTCTCTCCTGGCCACGGGCCCAAAGTATGTGAGATGGAGCTTCAAAATCCTAGCCTCCAAGGAGAAACTTGGTTTCACCCTCTCCAAGACACATAGGGTCACTATACGTTGCAGGTGACTTAAGGGTACACAACAATAACAACATACTATATTGGTTGTTTTTATTTAAGCCTATAGTTTAGAGTCAACAAGACCTCAAGGGGGATCTTTATATGTAAAAATTGATTGTTATTATTTTGGAGGAACATTCTTCTAAGTAGCACAGTACTCTTCTGTCAATATGCTGTACTGAGGTAACCTGGGGTTGTTATGATGCTGAGCCTTGTGCCATTGTTGTGCCAAATGCAATAGTGGTTACCCATGATGAATAGTGTCTGGTGGAGCTCCCAGTTTAAGACAGGTTTGGAAGCAGCAGTGGCATCTACTTCCTAAACAACATGTCTCTGGAAACTCTATGAACTTTGATAAATGAAGATAGTTATAGAAAGGCTTAAGGCCTTTTGTTCAGAGGGTCGCTAAGAGTCATACTCAACTCGACAGCAATCAACAACTCTAGAGTAGAACTATGCTCCACAGTGGTTTCAATAGCTAATTTTTAAGAAGTAGATGACCAGGACTTTCTTTTTTTAAGTTATAAATTTTTTTATTAATTTTAATGAAAGTTTACAGAGACTTTGGATTTCCATTCATTCATTGTTGCACTTTTCTCCCAGCCCACGCCCACCCCCCCAAGTCACTCTTCTTTTTGAAAAGTAAAAGAAAAATTCTTTCATTGTTGTACAGTCCCTCCCCCCAGGTCCACTCCACTGTGCCACCTTCATTCTGGACTCCTGTCATGACAATAATACCTAATTGTATATCTCTTTTAAACAGTTCTCTCCCTCATCTGTTTCAATGCAGTTTACATTATTTATCCCCTCTTACTCAGTCTCCCTTCAACCCCAATGTCAGTTCCATTTTATAACAGTGGCACCATGCAGTATTTGTCCTTTTGTGACTGAGATATTTCACTCAGCATATTTTCCTCCAGGATCACCCATTTTAAATAATATTGTATGAGTTCCTTGTGTTTCAGTGCTGCATAGTATTCCATTGTGTGACTATACCACAGCTTCTCTATCCATTCATTTGTTGATGGGTACTTAGGTTGTTTCCAACTCCTTGCTATTGTGAACAAAGCTGCAATAAACATGGGT
>NW_006399792.1:1434294-1442444 GCF_000299155.1 Elephantulus edwardii
TTTTACCCTGTTGGAAAAGTTTTTGGATGTGCATAGGGATTTGATTCTTAGAAGGTCCCATTCATCTATTTTATCCTCTCCTGGTTGTAGATGACCAGGGCCTTTTTCAATGTGACCTTTGAACTATTGTTAGTTATTGTTAGGTACTTTTTAGTACGACTCATAGTGACTCTACAAACACTGTCCTATCCTGTGCCCACCGCACAATCTCTAATACACTCAAGCCCGTTGCTGCAGTCACTGAGTCAATCCACCTGGCTGACGTCTTCCTCTCCCTCCCTGTCCCTCTGCCTTTCCAAGCATGATGTCCTTCTCCAAGGAATAACCTCTCCTAGCAACATGCGCAGAGTGTGAGAGACGAAGCTTTGCCATCATTGCCTCCAAGGAGCACTCTGGCTTCACCTTCTCCTAAACTGATTGTTCTTAGGTTAGCACCTGAGCACATTAACTTTTGTGTCCTCAAAGGACATGAGTCAATAAGTCAAAGCCCCAAACCATTTCAATTAAAGCAATTCTAACTCGTAGTGGTGAACTATAGGATAGAGCTATGTGCTGAGCTATAAACTTGCAAATTGATATAGAAGCCGACTGCAACATCTTTCTTCTGAGAAGCAGAAGCATTGACATTTTAAGCAAACAAGTGCTTAAAATGCTGTACCATGAGGATTCCTTCTCAAAATCTCAAAGAACACTCAAACATTGCACTCGAGTCTAAATCAGCTCAAAGCTGGTTTACCAGAGTCTGTAAATCACACAGGAGGCAGTGGGTGGATTTGAACTGCCTGTTTTGGTGTTAGCAGGGCAACTCTTTCCCCATTAGGCCACGAGAGCTCCTTTCTGAAAGTTTATGATGATAAAATCTAGCTTTTTGTCTTCCCCTCCGTCAAGTAAGGGAATGTTGTTGCCTTTTTTCCTTGGCTCCGTGGTGATCTTCATGTGATGTAATCTATCTTCCCGATCTGCTTACTTAAAATGTTACAAATATTATTTGCCATGGAATTGTGAAACAGACTCGTAACTGACTTGCCAGTGAGTTTTCAGAGGCAGTAAATTTAATTAGAGGAGACTGCTCATCTTTCTTCCACAGAGAAGCTGGTGTATTTGAACAGTGTACCTGTGGGTAGGCAGTGCAACTCTTTACCACTAAGTCACCACGAAGTGTTACAATAGGTGTTACAGAAGAGGTGTGCTCTTTAGTATCTCAGAAAGATTGATTTAAGACACATCTTACATTAATAATACCACACAAGCATAACAAAGAAAACTTGGTCCCAAACGAGATTATACTCACAAACATAAAGTCAAACTCATCAATGTCCAGTAGAGTGGAACATAGCGGACCTTCTGGCAGGTCTCCAAGGAAGCTCAATCAGGAAGAGATTGCACATCTTTCTCCCACGGAGACTGTTGAATCTGAACTGCCGGACAAGTTCCATCTTTTACTTAGTAGCAAAACTCCCACCAGAGCTCCACTCTCCCAGGATTAGGATTTACAACATATATGGGCGGGGGGGGGGGGGGCATAATTCATCCAGAAACCCTGATTACTCTGATTTTTCTTTTTCAATCAGTTGTTTTCATCTGCTAATCTTTCCAGGGCACCTGAACTTCTTTTTCCCCCTGGATCTAATTCTTGGAAGAACAATCCTAAATTGCTAGTAAATAAGGAAAGACAGTCGGCAGTGTTTGTTCCTCTGAAGCAGCCCATGCTGTCTATCTTACGTAGATATTATCATCTTTACAATGGAACTACTGACCATCAAGGCCTTTAGTGAGATTCTGTAGGTGGAGCCACGACTCACGTCATTCACTTAAGTGGAAACTGAGTAATGGTGAAATGTGGATCTTAAATTGAAAGAGGAAGTTATCGCCCGTGTCTTTGTAGACCTGAGAGAAGAGCTGGCAGCTCCACTGGGTGCCCATCTCGGAATGTATGAATTGTCAGCATCTTAACTTTGTAACTATCATTTCTTGACATCATTGAGAGGCCAGCTTTTTTGATTAGTTATTGACTGCTTAACGGTGTTGACCCAGGACTCTCAATTTGACTCTAGTTTTCTTTTTAAAAGACAATTGCCAGAATTAAATCTTAGAGAGTCTATTGTGCATGTCAAGAATTTAAAAAAGGGCAGCGGCTGCATAATTTACCACATCTTAGTACTCAATAGATGCTCCATTGCATAAGTTATGTATGATACAGACATCTTCCAATGCTATTAAAGCAATGTAAGTTTGGCTGCAAAGAACAAAAACAGCTTCAACAAAGATATTTTTAAAAGTATTTTCATCACACAAATGTAGGTGCTCCAGGGCTTTGGTAATCCTCAGGGACTCAGAAACATGTCTGTTTTTCCTCTACCATCCTATAATATGAATTCTAACCTCAAATAACCTCAGAGTTTCAGACAGCTATTAAAACTCAAGCTATCACAACTATGAAGAAAGAATAAAAAGAAAGGAAAGAGGTATACTTTTCAATCAAATCAATTACCTTTAAACAGATATCCTAAAGTACCATACAACGTGTGTATTTATATTTCTTGGGTAGAATTGTCATTTACTTTTGTCAATATGACCCTGACTCACAGCGATATTCTGTCGGATTTCTGAGGCTGTAAATAACAACAGGAGGGAACAGAACTTGATCTGTTTTTTGTTTGTTTTTTGTTTTTATCTAGGCACATAGTCTTCCCTCAAGAAAGCTTGAGGTTCTCTTATAAAGAAGGCAAAGTGTTACTGTGAGAGCAGTTAGCATTTTAATTAAAAGGGGAAAAAAATTCCAAAAGGAAATTTTCAGAGAGATTGTGAGGATGTGAAGATGATGTCAGAAGGTTAATGCTCTGTAGATGATTCGTGTACCTATAGGGAGCTCTAGTGTCTAATGGTTTAGGGGCTATGCTGCCAACCCAAAGGAAAGCAGTTTGAATATACCAGAAGCTCCAAAGGAGAACGATGGGCAATCTCCTGAGCAACTGACAGCCTTTGAAACCCTTCCGGAGGGGTTAGCTCTGGGTTTGTTCTAACTCAATGGTAATAAGCAGCAATTTCCCTTTGTTGTTGAGTACCACTGAGCTAGAACTGACCCATGGCTGGCATTCCAGAGGGTGTTCAGAGGAGGAGATTGCCCATCTGTCTCCCGTAGAGTAACTGATGGATTTGAACTGCGTGCCTTCAGGATTGCAGCACATATTCTTTACCACTAGCCCCCCAGAGCTCCCTTTATACTTTCTTAATTTTACTAAGAATATATACAGCAAAACATGCATCAATTCAACAGTTGCTACAAAATAATTACACTGATTACATTGAGTTCAGTCGTTCTTACCATCCTTTTCTGGGTTGTTTATCCCTCATTAATGTAGACTCTCTGTTTCCTATGATTCCTAACTAATCAAATTGTTCTTGTCAAATGAGTCCTGTATAGATAAATCTTTTTTAAAATCGATACATCTTAAAAGAACTAATACTCCACACAATTTTGTCAACTCAGCTTTTCACAGGTGTTTAACTTATTTGCAGCAAATACAATAATCACCTGTGGAATCAATTGCATTGATTTTCCCCATCACTGTTACCTCTCCTTCCTCCTACTTTGGTAACCATCGATAAACTTTGATTTCTATACAGTAACAGAAGCCATGCTCAAATCAAGAGAGAAAAAATTGAGTTAACATTGATTTTTGATACAATCATGGGTGACACATACCTGCATGGACTTTAGTAGTAAGGTGAGAACTAGTTCTTTAAACTGACACAGTTATACTGAGTCCTGCCAGGTGACAGCATAACTACAATTGGGATAACTGCTAAGATCTGAGATGTTGGGCAATGGATGTCGTATTTTAAAATATGGAGAGTTTATTTCTCTTTCTGCTATACAAAAAAGTAAAGCCCTTTTAAGTAAAGTCCTTTAAAAGGAAATTTCACACTCATTTTGGCTTTTTAAAAGAGTATTTTTAGATGTTTAAAATGTTAAGGTAAAAAAGGCCTCTGTCTAGAAAAATTCAGTACAAACCTATGCACTAATATTCATAAATGTCTTATGCTTAAATATACTGTGAAATAAATTTCAACTGCTGTGGAAAGGTTGAGTCTCTTCCAGCAAGATCATTTAGGGTAATTTTTTTCCTCTCCTCTCTTCTTAGCCCCAGCTGTTGTTATATGCCTTCTAATTGACTACCACTCACAGCAACCCTATGTACAACAGCTCCAAACCCTGCCCTATCCTGAGCCAGTCTTACTGTCTATAACACACTAACCTAAATACGGCAGTTACTGTGTTAGTTCATCTCATCTGGGGTCTTTTTCTGCATTGTCCTTCCACCTGTCCAAGCATGGTACCCTTCTCCAAGGTCTGGTCCCTCCTGGCTACATGCCCAAAGTGAGACTGAGCAGCTTCACATGCCTTGACACTCTCTCCATGACAGACCTGTTAGTTCTCTTGGCAGCCCACATATGGTCAATTCTCTTTTCCAGCACCACAAATCAAAGGCATTGATTCTTCTTCTATCATCCTTAATCATTGCCCAGGTCGCCGACGTGTTTGTTACATAGTTGGATTTTCTTTATCGTGATTTGTGAGGGATTTTACATAGAAATTAGCTTTTCATTCACTCATTTATACAGATCTTTTCCTCCCCCTTCATTTAAGGGGAGAACATTCTTTTAAAAATTTTGGGTTTTTTGCTTGCTTGATGCATTCCACTGACTCTGTCGAGAAATAGGTTTATTTCTACATAATTTTTTTATTTGCAGTTATTATAAACTGTAAATGCTTAGGTCAACCATTGCTTCCTTTAGCGTATAAACTATGAGCTTGTATTTATAAACATAGGCTTCTTTGTATATACTTTGTAGAACATGAGGAGAAAGTAATATTGAATAAAAGTAAGCTCTTCTCCCCATCTTCTGTTTTTTTAAAAAACATAAATCCTAAAAATATTCAACAATGTAGTAAGGGATTTGATGGGTGTAAAAATTAAATTTTATACTGTCTCTGAAATGCAGCAATAGGTAACTTCAGAAGTATTTATGGCTTGTCTTATCTAAAGACCCCCAATAGGTACAAAGGCTAAGCACTAGGCTGGAAACAAAGGCGTTGGTTTGAACCCACCAGCCATATAATTGAAGAAAACACCTCGTGAATTGTTCCTATAAAAGGTCCAGGAAACCTTATGGGGCAGTTCCACTCTGTCGTTTGATTCAAAATCAAGTCAAAGCAACATCTGAAAACATTCTTTGGGAATGTTCCTAAGTCCCTGGACCCTGCAGTAGGATAGTACTGTTGGGTCCCCACCAGGGAGCTCTTTTGGCTGCAATCCCAAAGACATGCAGTTCAAATCCTCCAGCTGCTCAGCGGAAGGATAACAATCTCCTCCCATGCGATTTACTGCCGCCGAAAACCCCCTGGAGGGTTTATCAGTGGGTCAATTCCGACTCGAAGGTCAAATCACCACCACCGAGGAGGTAAGCCAACCAGCACCGACAAGCCGAACACCGGGTTGAGGCAGCCAGAACACTACATTTCCCAGCGTGCCGTTCGCGGGCCTCGCGCGCGCCCCTCGCTCCGCCCCCCGAGGTCGTGGCTCTGGGACTGAGGCAGCAGGGCGCGCGTCCGTGCAGTGTTTGCGCGGTGCTAGTCCGCGGTCAGCAGCCGGAGCCCGCTGGCGTCGCCGAGACCCTGACGAGACCAGCAGGAACTGGGTAGAGGAACGAGGTGTGGATCGAGGTAACCCGACGCTCCTTGTCTCTCACCCGGTCTTCCCTTTGTGTGGTCTTTCTCTGAGACCCACGCGCCGCCCGCTCACTCCGAGCCCTCCCTGCGCTCCTGCTCCAAATCGTTATTTATTGCGTGCTCGCGCCTGAAGCGTGGAAACTCGAGCTTCCTAAACTCCGTGCTGGATAGGGTTTGGGGCCCGAGTGAGAGCTTGCTTCTCTTGGCATCCCCTGTCCAGTCTCTGTTGACCCATTTGGCTGGAGGAGCAGGGTCGTGTTCTCCAAGGGGAACCCCAGTCTTTGCTTGTGTCATCATCTTCGGGGCGCTTTAGCTTGCTTCTCTGCGTCTTTTGGAGAAGAGAAGGGTAGGCAGGTGCATCGTCGGATGTAGGGAGAGAGCTGGGGCGGGTGGCAAGGGGTCGGGGCGCGGGGCTGGCAGCTGGACCCTTCCGGGGATCTCCGGCCACGGTGGCGGTGGCAGGTGTGCTGTCTCCAGGCAACGCCGCGCGGGTGTCCGCTGCCCGGGGCGGGGCGGGGCGGGGGGGACTCGCTGCCAGGCCCCGGGAGGGGGTGGGGAGGGTCGCTGCCTGGCCCCAGGCGGATGTGTGCTGGCTGCCGGGCCCCGGGGATGCCTTTGGTGGTGGAGAACATAACCAAGAGTACCTTCTTTTATGACACCACAAACTACAGCCCTTTTCAAACCACACAGCCGCTCCATGGAGTTGTTTTACCGCCACGCATGACATCTCTTTCTACTTTGTTTCAGACTTAATTACCTGGCTGATCGTTTTAGGGAGAGAGAGTTGAGTGTAGTTGGAGAAGGTTTTGGGTTTTTTTTAAGTCCAGGGATCGCCCTGTAATTGTATTTAAACAGATGTACTGTTTGGGCTCATGAGTTTAAAAGGCTTTTTGTGCTTCTACCTGCCTGGCATTTTTTTTATTAATACCATTTCTAAGGAAAATTTTACTTTTCTTAATAGTCATGTTAATTTGTGTTAGTTGCGTAACTTTACTTTGGGCTCTTTTGCTTATGTTAATGTTACCAATTTGGGAAAATTCTTTGCAAAAAAGATTCCTAGAAGGAACCTCCATTGACTCTTGAGTATTTTATCAACTGATTGTACGTTTCCTTTTCCTTGTTTTTCTTCTGTCACTCTCTCTCTCATTGCTGTCAAGTTGGAACATAACCTAGCTGACTCTCCAAACAGGTTTCCTGAGGCTGTAGATTGCACGGGAGAAGATCACCCATCTTCCCCTCTTCCCCCAACCGCTGGTGGGTTGAAACCGCCAGAGAGGCTCTACATTTGCCAGAGCAGGGTAAGGTTGATACTCTCCAGTCTTGCTGTTCGTGGAGATCAGCCTCTTCCTTCTCCCTCTTGTTCTGGCCTTGTTAAGCCAGACTTGGGTAAGCAAAGGACAGCTGCTGATACTGCTGGCGCCTGCCTTTGGCTGTTGCTTTTTATTTTCCTTCGACTTCTTATTGGCACTCCACTTTAGTTTTTCACTCAGCCTTTCACTTCAAACTTTTAAGCAGTTTGCACATTGTCTTTGATATATCAAATATAATACAAAAATATAATATAAAAATTATGTATAATTATAATGTAATATAAGAATTCCTCTCATCATTAGATAATTAGATAAATAAATGTTTACCCTTTTGTTTTCTCATAAACTTGTAAAGTTTTACAAAACTGAAGTTTTTGTCATTTTGAAAATACTGAAAGGGATATTTTTAACGTCTTTACATGAACTTCAGCCAGCTTTTTAAAAATTGGCTGCTTAAACTTATAGATTCTTATAATTACATTTTTAAACATCATTTTTATATCTTAAAGATTTCATGTGAATAAAGAGTATGTTCTTCAAAAACCCACTGCTCTCAGGTGGATGTGGACTCTTTGCAACCCTCCCATCAGGGTTCTGAAGCTGTAAAATTTAATGTGGAGATGGCCTATCTTTCTCCTGATGAGTGACGACTAGTGGATTCAAATTGCCAGCCTTTTATTTAGCAGTGTATTGTGTAACTTGCTGCTTACTAAGACTCCTTAGATGCTTCATAGAATAACAGAATATGTTTTTCAATCCTAAGACTAATTACTTGAGCATGCCTCCTATCTTCGGAGGCGGTAGGGAGTGGCAGTTAAGGGTCATTATTGTTTGCTCATATCAGGATGTAGCCATAATATCTTGTGAGTCAGTATTCAATCTGTTGTCTTTGTATTGAACAGCTTTTCTATAAGCACCAGGATATTCTAAGCTCGCTTCCAGAACTAGAGACCCCTGGATTCTTAAAAAATCACAACTCTTTAGCATAAACAATATGACTACGGATATTTTCTGGACTTCCATACCTTAAGTTATAAAAGGAGGATAGAAATATTTCTGGGATTCTGTCACTCCTGAACTGTTGTGAGGATTATGAATATATATAT
>NW_006399792.1:1444383-1445925 GCF_000299155.1 Elephantulus edwardii
AGCTCTTTAGTATCTTGAATTCTTCCTTGTGCTTTGGCTACTCTGTGCTCCAGTACAATCTTCAGAGTTTCTTCTGACATCCATTTTGATCTTTTCTTCCTCTTCTGTGTTTGTAATGACTGTCTGCACTCTTCCTGAATGATACATATGACAGGGAGCTCTGGTTGCCTAGTGGCAAGAAGCTGTACTGCAATCCCAGAGGTATGTGGTTCGAATTCACCAGATGTTCTGCTGGAGAAGGAGGTTCCATCTTCTCCTGTACCAGTCAGATTGAATTTGATGGTGTTCACACACTTGGTGAAGAGGGTATATTGTTTAATTATGAATGATTTAATTGGTTCTTGTAAGGAACCTTAGTAGCACAATGCATGTTGTGTTATGTTGAGCTTCTTATAGAAAAGTCAGCAGTTTGATTCTATCAGCTCCTCTATGAGAGAAAGATAGGCAGTCTCCTCCTGTTAAACTTGACAGCTTAAGAAACCATGGAGTCACCATGAGTCAGAATAAACTTGACCACAGTGAGGTAAGATTTTTTGTTTGTTTTTGCTTTGTTGGATTGTGTGTGTGTATGTGTGTGTGTGTGTGTCATATATGAAAGCATAAGAACTATCAAAGAGAACTTGTTCTTGTTATGTGTCATTGAGTCGACTGTGACTCATAGTGCCCCTATGTACAACAGCTCTGAAGCCTGCCCTGTCCTGAGCTAGTCTCAATGACTCTGACACACCTACCCCCATTACCCTAGTTACTGTATCAGTCAGTCTCATCTGAGGTCTTCCAGTCCTGCACTGTCCCTCCACCCTTCTGAGCATGATGTCCTTTTCCAAGGATCAGTCCCTTCCTGACCACATGCCCAAAGTATGTGAGAGAGAGAGCTTCAAAATCCTAGCCTTCAAGGAGAAACTTGGTTACACCCTCTCCAGGACAGACCGACTTTTTTTCGTGGTGGTTCATGGTGTGTTCAAGACTCTTCTCCAGCACTACAACTCAAAGACATCAATTCTTCTGTCATCCTTAATCATTGTACAGTTCTCTGATGCACAGCAGGTAATTGCAAAGATGATAGCCTGGATTAAGTGCACTTTAGTCTCTAGACTAACATCATTGCTTCTCAATACTCTGGAGATGTCCCTGACAACAGATTTTCCCAGTGCAGTTAATCTTTTGATTTCCTGGCTGCTGGTGCCAAGAGTGTCAGCTGTGGAGCCAAGCAAACTATGACTATTACCAACCTCACTTTCTTCTCCATCTATCATGGAGCTGCCCTTTGGCCCAGTGGTGAGAATCTCTGACTTCTTAATGTTGAGCTTCAATCCATATTGAAGACTACAGTCCTTAACCTTCTACACCAGGCACTTCAGGTCCTCCTCAGTTTCGGCAGGGAAGGTTGTGTTGAAAGAGACTTTAGGAAATTTTTTGCTATATTTCATTGTTTCTTAACCTGGCTCTCTGGATGTGTCCATAAATGGTCCTTAAAGTATGTGAACTTTGTATCTATTTTTCTAGGGAGAAAAACCACAGCCTTTAACAAGGGCTCAATTC
>NW_006399792.1:1446635-1453826 GCF_000299155.1 Elephantulus edwardii
ACATCATTGAACCCATCTTACTCAGTCTCTCTCCAACCCCAAGGACAGTCCCATTCTACAACAGTGGCATCATGTAGTATCTGTCCCTTTGTGACTGGGATATTTCACTCAGCATAATGTTCTCCAGAGTCAACCATTTTGAATAATATTGCATGAAGGGCTCAATTCTTACTACTTTCCTCTCCCCAGGGAAATTAAGAACTACTACCTTCAATTACCAAGGAGATTTCCTTTAAGGAATTTTGCTGGCTCTTTTTGTTATTGTTGTTGTGATCCACATAGTCAAATACCTTTACATTGTCAATAAGACCCAAATATACGTACTTCTGATAGTCTCTGCTTTCAGCCAAGATCCATCTGACATTAGTAGTGATAGCTCTAATGCTGTGGCCTCTTCTAAACCCTGCTGGTTATTTTTAAAATAAATTTTTAAATTGCTACTTTATTGCATTTTTGGTTGGAGCTTAAACAGCACATTATGTTCCCATGACAGTTTCTATACAAATTCTTTGCTGACAGTGTTGTTAAGGGCAGTCAAGTCACCTCTGACTCACAGTGATCCTGTATATAACAGATGAAAACTTTACCCAATCCTGCACTGTCCTCCCAGTGTCAGCTGTGCTTAAGCCCGTTTTTTTAGTCATTGGCAATTCATCTGATGAGAATCTTTCACTGACCTTCCACTTTTCCAAGCCTGATAATCTTCTCTTCCTGATAATATGCACAGATTGTGTGAGATGAAGTGTCACAATCTTCACATTTAAGAAGAGTCCTCTAACTGTACTGAGAATCAACTTGACCACAGTAAAGTTTGTTTTGAGTGGGGGTTTTTTTGGTTTTGGGTTTTTGTTGTTGTTGTTTTTGCTTTGGGTGGTTTTGTGTGTGTGTGTGTGTGTGTGTGTGAGTTACATATCAAATCAAACAAAGAGATCTTAGGAATTTTTGGTTTTTTTGAGAGCTGGACAGTAAATAAGGATGGCAGGAGAAGAATTGATTCTTTTGTGCAGGAGAAGAGCACTGAATGTCCCTTGGACAGCCAAAAGAACAAACTAATATGTCTTGGAGAAGGAGCAGCAACAGTGCTCTTAGGAGGCAAAGATAGTGAAGCTTTATTTCACATGGTTTAGGCTATGTTGGTAAGAGAGGCTATCTCTTAGAAAGGGACATTATTCTTGGAACACTGGAGGGTCAACAAAAGAGAGGAAAACTCTAAATGAGACAGACTGATACGATGATGGCAGCAATAGGCTCAAGTGCGTCAGAGATAAATATATCACAGAGTAGGACATGGTTTAGATCTATAGTTTGTGGATCCATTTTCCATAGAGTTGCTATGAGTTGTACTCAACTTGAGGGCACCTAACAACACAAAAACTGACTCGGCTTCTTCCAGGACAGGTTTATTTGTTCCTTGGAAGTCCATTCAGGACTTGTCAATACAATTCAGAGTTATCAGTTCTTCTTCAGTTTTCCTGGCTCATTTTCTTTCTTTCTGTTTTTTGGTCAGACTATTGAACAGTGCTCAGGTCTTTCATTCATAGGGTCGCTATGAGTCGTCTATGACTCAACAGCACTTAACAACAATAACAACGACAACATAGAGCTATGTTGGCCTAGTGGACAGAAAGTTATGCTACCAGGCCCAAGGTGGATAATTTTAATCTGCGACACTCAGGCCTGGTTTAAATTGTTTAAGTTTGTGGTGTTTGGTAGTTTTTGTTTTGTTTTGTTGTTAGGTTTTTTTTTGTTTTTTGTTTTTTTTTTGTCAAACATTTTTCTACGTGGTATAGCACTGGTCTGTGCATTGCTGTACAGAGGTAACTCGTGGTTGCTGTGATGTCAATGCTGTGACACTGATGTGCCAAATGCAGTAATGGTTACTCATGATGGACAGTGTTTGGTGAAGCTTCCTGATTAAAACAAGCTTGGAAACAGGAGTGGCATCCACTTCTGAAATGACTTGCCTCCAGAAACTCTATGAACAGTGTTCAGGTCTTTTGTTCATAGGGTTGCTATGAGTCCTCTATAACTAGAGGGCACTTAACAATAACATTTTAATTTTATGCAGTGTTCAACTTCCTGACAGGCATATGAGGTAACCTTTTTACTTTCTTTTTGATCTATCTATAATCCTCTATTTAGTTACACTTTTACAAGGTGAAATAAAACATTCTTTAGTATTTTGTTCCAAGTAAGCCCTCAGAATTCAATATTATATAAAAATCACGAAACAATGAGCCATTAGGAAAAAAATGTATATAATGATGACTGTAGCCATTGGAGTTTAGACAAAATATGTTTACATATATTAAGCTTAAAATTAACCTATTTTAATACTATGTTAACATTATATTTCCATTTACACTTTAGCATTAATACATACATTGGCACTTTATTCATTATAACTTCTGTATATCTATAATCAGTGGAATATTTATGTAGATAGCACAGCGATGGCATATGACAATTTTAGAAAAATATGTTTGTTGCCCTTGTCAATAAAATTACTCACACTTATTCATTTTCTGACTTTCAGATGTGTATGAAGAAGTTGAAAATAATTTGGCTTTGGTCAGGTGCACCTTAGTCTTTAAACTGACATCATTGCTCTTTATCACTTTAGAGAGGTTCTTGACAGCATATTTGCTGAATAAAACATATCTTTTGATTTCTTGGCTGCTACTTTCATAAGTAATGATTGTGAGTCCAAGTAAAATAAAGCTTGGTAACTTCAGTCTTGTTTTTGTTTCTTGGTTTTTTAAAAATTTATTATTAATTTCATTGACAATTTACAGAGACTTTTTTTCATTGGGTGACTAGGAGTCATTGTTAACTTGATGATATATAACAATAATAATAATAGTCTGTGAGTAAATAATTGGAGAACTGTGAAGATGCACAAGGCATCAGAATTGGAGGAAGATTCAGCATCCTGCAATATGCAGATGACACAACATTACTTGCAGAGAGGGAAGAAGACTTGCACTTACTGATGAATCTCAAAGGTTTTAGCCTTCAGTATGGATTACAACTCAACATAATAAAAAAGCAGTAACCTCACATGTGAGCCAACAAACATTTTGATAAATGGAGAAAAGATTGAAGTTGTCAAGGATTTCGTTTTGCTTGGTTCCATAATCAATACCTGTGGAAGCATCAGTAAATAAATCATATGGCCTATTATATTGGATAAATTTACTGTCAAGGGTATCTTGAAAATAATAAAGAGCAGGAATGTTAACATCTGGGTACTCTTTAGCTAAGTCATGGTATCCTCAGTTACTTCATTTGTTTATGAAAGTTGGGCGATGAATAAGAAAGAGTAAAGAATTGCTGTGTTGCAATCCCAAAGACACGTAGGTTGAATTTACCAGCTGCTCTGTGGGAGAAGGATGGGCAGTCTACTCTCATGTGATTACTGCCTCTGAAAACCCTTTAGAGGGTCAGCTAACAACAACAAAGAATGTGTGAGTTTTGGTGTTGGCTTTGCTGCCATCAGGATTGGAGCAAGACTTATCGACAACCTGTTATGCAAATGATACAACCTTGCTGTTGAAACTGAGGAGGACTTGACGCATTTGCTGCAGAAGTTCAAGAGCTGCAATTTTCAAGATGGACTACATTTTAACATTAAGAAAACAAAGATTCTTACCACTGGGCCATTTGGCAGCTCCACCATAGATGAAGATTAAGACTGTTAACAGTTTCATTTTGCTCAGTTCCACAGTTAAAACCTTGGCATCAACAGTCAAAAAATCAAAAGACAAGTTGCTTTGGAAGAGTCTGCTATCAGGGGCCTATCCAGAGTAGTAAGGAACAATGATTTCAGTATAGAGACTAAGGGGCACCTGATCCAGGCCATGATTTTTGCAATTACTTAGGATGCATCTGAGAGCTGTACAGTTACAAAGGACAATATGAAGAATCTGTGCCTTTTAATTGTGGTGCTGGAAAAGAGCATTGAAAATACCATGGACTGCCTAGTGAACAAACAGCTCTGTCCCGGACAGGGTGAAACCAAGTTTCTCCCTGGAGGCAAGGATTGTGAAGCTCTGTCTCACATACATTGGACACTTGGCCAGGAGAAGGATATCATGCTTGGAAGGGTGGGGAGTCAGCACAGAAGAGCAAGACCCTCGATGAGATGGATTGGCAGTGACTATTTCAATGAGGGCACATATGTCAGAGTTAGTGAGATTGGCTCAACATATGGCAAGGTTCAGAACTGTTGTTCATAGTGTCGCTAAGAATCATAGTCGATTCTACAGCATATAACAATGACACAAACAAGAGAACAATACATTTTGAAACCTGTATGAAATAGACAAATTTCTAGATACCTACACCCCACCCAGACTGACCCAGATAGATGTAGAACATGTTACCAGACACATCACAAAAAGAAGAAATTGAGCAAATCATAAGAAGACTCCGCCTTACAAAAAGTCCTGATCCAGACAGCTTCATTGAGTGAATTCTGCCAAGCATTCAGAGATTCATTATCACCAGTTCTATTTAAATTCTTTTTTAAAAAATGGAAAAAGAAGGAACACTCCCAGATTCAGTCTGTGGAACATACATAAGGCCAATACTAAAACCAGATAAAGACATTATGAAAAAGGACATTTATAGACCATTATTTCCCTTGAACATAGACGCAAATGTCCTTAAAGAAATCCTGGTCAAAAGAATACAACAGCACATCAAAAAAAGAATTCCTCATTACCAGGTAGAATTCTTAACAGGTATGTAAAGATGGTACAACATAAGAAAAGCAATCAAATGTAGTACAAAATCACATTAACAAAGAATAAGAACCACATGATCCTCTTAGTTCATGAAGAAAAGGTCTTTGACAAAAATCCAACACCCCTTTCTATTTAAAACACTCAACAAAATAGAGTAGAAGAAGATTTCCTCAACAATGTGTAAACTGTGTATACAAAATCAAGGGCCAGCATCAATATCAATGGAGAAAAACGAAAGTCATTCACCTTACGAACTGGAACCAGACAAGGATGTCCACTATCACCACTCTTAATTCAATAATATATCAGAAGAAATTGGTAGGACAATAAGACAAGAGAATAAAATAAGAGAGATCCAAATTGGCAGAGAGGTGGTAAAACTGTCCCTGTGTGCAGATGATATGATAATGTACACAGAAAACCCAAAGACTAAACAAAATTCCCGGTACACCTAGAAGACCAATTTAGTAGAGTGACAAGATATAACATCAATTTACAAAAATCAGGGATACTTCTCTACAACAAAGCAAGCACATAAAAGGAAACAAAGGAATACCATTTATAGTAGCTAACCATGATATTATATACTTGGGATTAAACCTAACTAGAGAGACAAAAGAGCCTTATAAGGGACACTGCAAAACTCTATTAAGAGACCAAACTAAATAGAAAAATATTCCCAGTTAATGGATAGAAAGATTCAACATTGTGAAAATGACAATCCTACCAAAAGCAATCCACATATATAACTCAGTCCCAATATAGTTACCAAGCTCAGTCTTCAAAGAGATAGAAAAAGCAGTTTTTCATTTTATTTGGAAAGGAGAAGACCTGAATACACAAGGGTCTTATAAAAAGTAAAAATGAAGTAGGTGACATAGCATTCCTTGATCTCAAAACCTACTACACAGTCATGGTAACCAAAATAACATGGTATTGGTACAGTGACAGATGCGTAGACCAGTGGAATAGAACTGAGAACCCAGAAATCAACACATCTACCTACAGTCAATTGGTATTTGAAAGAAACAGACCATTTAAATGGGGAAATGAGAACCTCTTCTACAAGTGATTCTGGCAAAACAGGCCATCCACCTGCAGAAAATGGAAACACATCTCACACTATACACAAAAATCAACTTATGGTGCATCAGAGACCTAGGGATACAACTCAAAACCATGAGATTTAATCAAGCAGAGGAAAGGATCAGTGAACTATGGAGTCAGATGGTGAAAATTAAGATTCTGATGAACAAAAAGAATGGAGGCTCAGAAAGGCCAAACACAGCTTACAGAAATTAGGAGACAATCTAATATGTGCATCCTAGGGATTGATCCTGGGAGATGTGAGAAAGAACAGCTCTCCCACCTAAGAAACAGAAAGAATAAAGGGGTGGGGAAGAATATGTCTTCATTCTAATGAAGGATGTGAATGTATAAATCTAAGTTCACTCATTTTTTGATGTTGAGTAAGAACTGAACCATAGCTGACCCTCCAACAACTTTTCAGAGGCTATACAAATCACATGGGAGATTTTCTGTCTTTCTCTTACTGAGCTGCTGCTGGATTTGAACTGTGGAGAGGCTCAGCCTTTGGGTTAGCAGTACAACACCCAATTGAATTAGACCACCAGAATTCACTGTATAAATCCAAAAAGCTAAAAAGGAAAAAAAAACCCCAAACACCCAGCCAGGTAGGGTAAATCCAAACACCTCTACCGCAGGACACACGTAGATAAACTCATATTACTGATGAAGAGAGAGTATGAAAGCAGTGAGAGAGAAGCAAGCAGTCATAAGCAAAACAATCCCCAATAAGAGTAAATGCCAGTTTTAGCTCCTTAAAACACTGAGGGTTAGAAGACACTGTAATGGCATATTTAACATGCTAGGGGGTGTGAGTAGGGAACTGTTAAACCCACATGGAGATACTTTGGCTTTGGAAGAAGAACTAGCAGTTACTGAAAAGTCCAACTTTATAAAACATGGAGCACAGTTCTACTCTAACACAAGGCTCCCTAAGTTGGAATGAAATAATCAGCATCTGTTTTTTAAAATTGTTTGTTTTTAGCATAGAATTAATGATTGTCCTTCCAAAGAATCCTTGTGCAGTAACATTTAAGTAGTGCAGCTGCTATAAAAATCCAAGCAGATATATGCACACCCATGTTTATCGCGGCTTCATTCACAGTAGCAAGGAGTGGGAAAAAACCTAAGTGCCCATCAACAAATGAATGGATAGAGAAGCTGTGGTATATTCACACAATGGAATACTACACTGCATTGAAAACCAAGGACCTCATGCAATATTATTCAAAATGGGTGACCCTGGAGGACATTATGCTGAGTGAAATATCTCAGTCACAAAAGGACAAATACTGTATGGTACCACTGTTGTAGAATGAGGCTGACATCAGGGTGGGGGTAAGACTGAGAAAAACTG
>NW_006399792.1:1454109-1457710 GCF_000299155.1 Elephantulus edwardii
AATTAATAAAAAAAGAAAAAAGCAGTTCTACCTTCCAGATGTCAGTTTCGTAGAGACTAGGTACACCTGATCCAGACCATAGTCTTCACGATTACTTGATAAGCATTGAAAGCTGGACAGTGGCTAAAGATATTAGAAGAAGAATCAATGCCTTTGAGTCACGGTGCTGGAGAAGAGTATACCATGGACTGATAGAATGAACAGGTTCGACCTGGAGAGGGTGAAACCAGGCTGCTTCTTGGTGGCAAGGATTCTGAAGTTCTGTCTGACATACTTTAGACATTTTATAAAGAGGGACCAGTCCTTGGAGAGGGACATCATGCTTGGGAGGGTGGAGGGACAGCGCAGGAAAAGACAACCCTCGATGAGGTGGATCGACTCAGTGCCTAGGGTAATAGGGTTGTTGTTGTTGTTGCTATGTACCATCATGTGTCAGAGACAATGAATTTGACTCCAGATAGAACAGAATTCAGAGCTACTTGTACAAAGAGTCACTATGAGTTGCAAGTGACTCAACACATAACAACCTTCCAGCTCTTCTACAGGTGAAAGGTGGGGCATTTTACTTCTGTAAAACCTGATGGAGCAGTTGTGCTCTGCCCTTTAAGGTTATTATGCTATAGAATTTACTTGAAATGACTTGATGGCACTAAATTTTGGTAGTCGTTCTTTTAAGGTTCCTCATTATCAGACAAAAGTCCTCACTGTTGGGCCAATAGACAGCATCATAATAGATGGAGAAAAGATTGAAATTGTCAAAGATTTCCTCTTACTGGGATCCACAGTCAACATCCTTTGTATTGTAAGAAAATCAAAAGACCATTGATTGGGCTTTGAAGAAATTAGCTGTTAGGGACCTCTCCAAAATGCTAAAGAGCAACATGTTAGTTTTTTCAGAAGCACCTAATCCAAGCCGTAGTCTTTACCGTTACTGCCTATGAATCTGAAAATTGCATAATGAATGAATAAGGATTACCAAAGAGGAATCAATGCTTTTGAGTTGTGGTGTTGGAGAAGAGTAGTAAATAATTACCGATAGGCTACCAAAAGAACGAACAAATGTGTCTTAGAGAAAGTGCTCCTTAGAGGCAAAGATAATGAAACTTCATCTCACATACTTTGAGCATGCTGATAGGATGGACTAGTTCTTGGGAAAAAGACAGCATACTTGGAAAGGTAGAAGGATCAACAAAAGAGAGAAAGACTCTCAAATAATGAGATGGGTTAACAATGAATTTAACCACAGGCTCAAGTATATCAGATGATGATGAGATGGAATAGGACTGGATTCAGATCTTTTGTTCATGGAGTTGTCATAGAAATCATTGTCAGCTTGAGGGCACTACATGGTAACTTTTTTGACTGTGGGGATCATGACAAGTTGTGGCTGACATTGAGAAGAATGAGGATCCCAGAGAACTTGGATCTTTTGCTCATGCAAAACTTATTCTTGGATCAGAAGGCTGTGGTACAAATGGAGCGGGGAACACTGCAGGGTTTGGAATTTGGAAAGGAGTGTATCAGGATTGTATTCTACCTCCATACCTGTTTTCTATATATATATTCTGAGCAAATTATCCGAGAAGCTAGACTCAATGAAGAGGAATGTAATATCAATGACCTGCATTATGCAGATGACAAAACCTCATTTGCTGAAAGTGAGGAGGACTTGAAGCACTTGTTGCAATAGATCAAGGAATGCAGCCTTCAGTATGGATAGTATGGATTGCATCTCAATATCAAGAAAACAAAGACTCTTACCACTGGACCCAATAGGCAGTGTCATGATGGATGGAGAGGAGATTGAAACTATCAAGAACTTCATCTGGCTTGGATCCCCAATTAACACCCTTGGTGTGAGCAGTCAGGAAATAAGGAGACACATTGCACTGGGAAAACCTCTCTAAATTATTGAGGAGTAGTGATGTCAGTTTGAGGACTATGGTGCATCTGATTCAGCCCATGGTCTTTCCAATTACTAGCTATGCATCTGAGACCTGGACCGTGAATAAAGATGACAAAAAAAAAAAAAAAAGAATTGACTCCTTTGAGCTGTGCTGTTGGAGAAGAGCACTGAACATTTAGTGGATGGCCAAGAGAACAAACAGATAAGTCTTGGAGATGGTGCAGCTGGAGTGCTCTTTGGAGGCAAGAATGATGAGACTTCACCTCACGTACTTTGTACATGTTGCTAGGAGGTGCTATTCCTTGTAAAGGGACGTGTTGGGAAGGGTGGAGGGTCGGTGAAGGAGAGGAAGACTGTCAACCAGGATTGATGTAGTGACTGCTGCAATGGACTCTTGTGTGTCAGGAAATGTGAGGATGGTGCAGAACAGGATTGGGTTCAGATCTTTTATTCATAAGTTTGCTATGAGTTGTGCTCAAGTCCGTGACACCTAACAACACAGCCACAATGATAATAACAAACAGCACAATGTTATTGAGGCCTTCGATATAGTATAATTAGATTCATGAGCTCAACTCTTTATTATCTAAAAGGTTTGAGGTTCAGATCTACCCAGAAATACCCCTAAAGAAAGGCCTGAGAGTCTTTTGAAAAGTTAGTCATTAAAAACCTTGTGGGGCATAGTTCTTTTTTGACACACAAGATTGCTTCATGTCTGAACTTACTTGATAGCAGCTGGGTTTTGTTTTTGATACTTCACAAGGCAGCTTGTGAAGACAATTATTATAAAGAAATGTGCAAAGAGTTGGGGAGTCAGAAAATCAAAGGGAGAAACTCAGCATTTCTCAACCTGAAGAAACTAAAGAACAAATTCAAGCCTCAAGTAGCAACACTGAAGATGATGTTGTTGTTAAGTGCCGTTGAGTCATGGGTGACTCAAAGTGACCCTGTGAATGAAAGTCCTCAACGCCTGTATGACTTTCATCCTTTCTCCAGGTTCATAGGGTTTCCAGAGGGAAGCTATTATGGAAGTGGATGCCACTCCTGCTTCAAAGCTTGTTTTAACCGGGGAGCTCCACCAAACACTGTCTGCCATGGGTAGCCATTAATACATTTGACACATCAGTGTCACAGTGTTCAGCTTCACAGCAACCAAAAGTTAACCTCTATATGGCAAATAGACACACCAGGGCTATACGATCTAGAAGAATGTTTCACCAAAAACAATGAAAAACAGGCCTGATGGCTGCTGATTAAAAGTCACCCACCTTTGGCTTGGTAGCATCACTAGGCCAACTGATCTCTCTCTATTTTGATGTTATTATTATTAAGTGCTGTTCAGTCATAGGCAGCTTCAGTACTGGAGATACTTTGGGCAAAATCTTGAATGATTCAGGGACCAATAAAGAAGATAGAAGGACTGTCATTCGTTGTCTAGATGTTGACCAAGGTTATATCTTCTAAATCTGTTATGACTTTAATAATTTTATGTGTCCTTCCTTATCTTTTGTGGTGGTTTAATCCTGAAGTCTGTTTTATCAGAGATTAGTATTGCCACTCCTGCATTTTTTTAAATTTTGTTTTATTAATGTTGAACATTTACAGAGATTTTGGATTTCCATTCATTCATTGTTGCACTATTTTCTCTAACACAACCACCCCCCGTTCATTCCTCTCTTTTTTTTTTCTCCCTTG
>NW_006399792.1:1458880-1473474 GCF_000299155.1 Elephantulus edwardii
TTTTGAACAATATAATCTTTTAAGTTGAAGGCTAGAAATATTAACAATATGATCATTTCTAATCCAGAGATACATGTTCTAATGCAGTTCCTATTTTCCATAAATGGTTTTGGTAAGAAGAATATTGTAAATGTGGATACAGTTCCACTATTCCTCCTCCATGCCATGATATAGTGTTATTAGCATGAGCTGTTATAAACCCATTCCCTTCCCTACTCTAACTTAATTTTTTTTTAATTTAAATTTATTATTTCAGTAAAAATTTACAGAGACTTTGGATTTACAATCATTCATTGTTGTGCCTCCTGCTTTTTTTGGGGGGGTGCCATTTGCTTGGTATATTTCTTTTCCAAGCCTTTGATTTTTAGTTTATCTTATTTTTCTCATTTCTTAGATGTGTCTTTTGTAGGCAGAGTATTGGTGGGCTTTGTTTTTTAAGCTTACCCTGCTACTCCTCTTAATTGGTGCATTTAGTCCATTTACATTAAGTGTAATTAGACACATGAAGATATGCTCAGAGTTACTAGCAGTAAGAGAGAGGCAAATCAAAACCACAATGAGATATTATCTCATCCCAGTCTCAATGACAAAATTTAATAGGACAACTAGGGAGAGATTGAAACTGTCATACACTGTTGTTGGGATTGTAAGATGGTACAAGCCCTCTGAATGTTTCCTCCAAAAGCTGAAGATAGAAATTCCATATGACCCAGCTATGTCACTGCTAAGAATATACCCTGAGGAAAATAGAACCGAGACCCAAACAGAGGTTTGTACACTAATGTTCATAGTAGCATTATTCACAATAGCAAGAAAATGGTAACAATAGTTGTCTATCAATTGATGAATGTATTGAGAAATGGTAGTGCATTCACACAGTGGACTACTATGCAACACTCAAGAGCAATGATTTTTAACAATCTTGTATAACATGGGAGAAGCTGGAGAACATTATGTTGAATGAACTAACTCAGTGAGGACAAATACTGTCTAAGACCATTATTGTAAACATAGACGGATTACTCGTAAGATATGTACAAAAGTCAAAAGGGGGGAGAGGATGGAGGAGGGGCTGAGGATGGGAAAGGGGATAATCATGAGGTTTTATAACTTGGTGGGCAAAGGGAGGAGGTGAAAGAGTTAAGGATCCAGTGGGAACCCGGAAAGACATAATTATGGTGGGCATTGATCAGTGGTGGTTAATTTTATAAAACACAATGTATGAGAATGATCATATGAAACAGTGTGAATAGAGGAATGTGTGAAACACTGTGTACATAAATGAAATACAATATATATTAATTTTGTATGGAAACCAGTAGAAAATAAAAATAATTATTTAAAAAAAAGAAGATAGAAGAAATACACAGAGTGCATCAAAAACAGTTGTCACAGACCTTTTCAGGAAGTAGCATATGGACAAGAACCAATGGTAATAAAGGAAAACATTCAAGCTTCTCTGAATGCACTAGCAAAATATAAGGCCCCAGGAATTGATGGAACACCAACTGGAATCAGATGCAGACCTGGATGTGCTCACCAGATTGTGCCAAGAAATCTGGAGGATGGCTACCTGGCCAGCTGATTGGAAGAGATCAGTATTTCTTCTCATTCCTAATAATGGTTATCTAACAGAGTGAGGAAATTAGTGAACAACATCATTTATATCACATGTAAGCAAAATCTTGCTGCTAGTCATGACTAGAACAGTATATTGACAGAAAACTGCCAGAAATACAAACTGCATTTAGAAGAGGCTGTGGCACTAGGGATATCTTTGCTAATGTCAGATGAATCATGGCTGAAGGCAGAGAGTATCTGAAGGATGTCTGTGTTTTATCAACTATAAAAAAGATGACAATAAATTGTGGCCTACATTGTGAAGAATGGGAATCCCAGAACACTTGATTGTGCTCTTGTGAAACCTATACTTAGACCAGAAGCTGTTGTCCAAACAGAGTAAGGGAACATGCATGGTTTGAAATAAAGAAAAGAGTGTGTCAGGGATGTGTCCTTTTCCCGCACATTTTCAATCTATATGTGGAACAGATCATTCATGAGGGTGGACTTTCTGAAGAAGAATGTGGCATCATTATTGGAGAAAGACTCATCAACAACCTGTGTATTATGCAGATGACACAATTTGCTCACCAGATCTGAGGATAATATAAGGCACTAGCTGGGCTGGCAAAGATGAAGTACTGCAACCTTCAATATAGATTGCATCTTAACATCAGGAAAACAGAAATCCTCACCTTTGGCTAACAGGCAACAGCATGATGTTGTTGTTGATTGTTGTTGAGTCAAGATCAACTCATAGCAACTCTATGAACAAAAGACCTAATGCCTTTCCTTGGCTATTATTGTTTCTCCAAGTTCATAGAGTTTACAGAGGCATGTTGTTTAGGAAGTGGATGCCATTCCTGCTTCCCAAACTGTTTTACAACTGGGAGTTACACCAAATTGTCCACAATAGAAAACCATCCTGGTATTTGATATCCCCATGGCACAAGATTCAGAATCATAGCAAACCCAGGTTATCTCATATAGCACATTGACAAAGAGTGATGTGCAAGTGGAAGAATGTTCCTCCAGATATAACATCACTAGCCTCGTTTAGCAGTGGTTAAGTGTTGTCGAGTTGAATATGTCTTAGTAAGCTTTGCACAAAAAACCTGAACTCTGCTCTATGTTTAACATAATTTCTGTACATTTATAAGAGAATTTGTAGAGTTTCCAGAGGCACCTAGTTTAAGAAGTGGATGCAACTCCTGCTTCAAAACATGAATCAATCTGGAAGCTCATCCAACCATTGTACATAATGGGTAACCATTATGGTATTTTACATGACTATGGGATTCTTCTAGGTGGTATAGCACTGGTCTTTGCGTTGCTGTACAGAGGTAACTCGTGGTTGCTGTGATGCTGAAGACTGTGACAGTGATGTGCCAATCGTGGTAATGAGTACCCATGGTGGACAGTGTTGGCTGGAGCTTCCCGACTAAGTCAAGCCTGGAAGCAGGAGCGGCATCCACTTCTGAAAGGGCTTGCCTCCGGAAACTCTATGTACGAACAGTGCTCAGGCCGTTCGTTCGTAGGGTCGCTATGAGTAGTCTACGACTCGACGGCATCAGACAACAACAGCAACAACATGGGATAGTGTTCAGCATCACAGCAACTCCAAGTTGTTCAGTACAGCAAATAGACAAATGATTGTTGTGTCTTTTAAAGAATATACTTCTAAAAAAAAAAGACTATTCTTCTAAAATTAATAAATTAACACCTCAGGTGCTACAGGATTTTAAATCCACACCCTTGAGTTGGCTCCACCCTTAACCTTAGTCTAAGGCTCAAGGGCCACACGCTTTTGAGGGGGGAAAAAGAACAGTAACACACCACAAAAAGGACCCCAGAAACTTCCCTTCTCTGACCGCCATCAAGACAAAACCGCCGTTAAGATGACTGCCAGCAGAGGGAGGAGAAAAAAAATGAGATTATTAACGATTTCCCATGGCATCAGCAGTCAGGAAATAAAAAACGAGTAGCATTGGGACAATCTGTTGTCAGGAACTGCTTCAGAGTGCTAAAGAGCAATGATGTCAGTCTAAAGTCTAAGGTACATTTAGTTCAAGCCATGGTCTTCTTAATTGCTTGCTGTGTATCTGAGAGCTGGAAATGACTAAGGATGACAGGAGGAGAAGTGATGCCTTTGACTTGTGCTAGGGAAGAATATTTAACATACCATGAACTGCCAAGAGAACAAATACGTCTGTCCTGGGGAAGGTGAAACCAGGTTGCTCCTTGGAAGCAAGGATTTGGAAACTCCATCTCACATCCTTTGCTCATTTTGTCAGGCTGTAGTAATCCTTGGAGAAGGACAGCATACGTGGAAGGGTAGGTCAGCACAAGAGAGGAAGACCCCGGGTGAGATGGATTGACACAGAGACCCTAGCAATGGGTTTTAGGTGTGTCAAAGATGATGATGTTGGCTCAGGATAGGACAAGATTCAGGGCTGTTATTCATAAGATTGCTCTGAATTAACTTGATGACACATAACAACAGCAACACCACCACCAGACACTATATATATGCATGACCAAAAGCTGAGAGTACTTGGTCTATTTTATGGTACAGTGAAACAGATGTTACCAGATTATTGGAAGATTACAGAGGAAGTGCATCCAACAAAGCCAGGAATAAAGATGATTTCCAGGGATTACCTTCTTGAGTAGATAAACTTGAGCTGATCCTAGCAGATAAGTCAGGGTCAACTGCTAAGGAGGTTGAAACACTGAATGACATTTCAGAAAGGCATTACTGCCCAAGAGTGCAGAGGTGTGAAATAACATGGAATGTGTGGAAGAATATATGCAGTCAGGTTTTGCTCTTTATAGCTTGAGTTAGGATTTACCATCTCATTAATTCAGAAATAAATACTTGTCTTTATTCTGGGTAGTGCATACATACCATCTGTCAACTTTCTAGTCTAGTTCTAAAAATGGTTACAATAATGTCCTAAAACATAGTATTTGATGTTTTAAAAACATGAGTCTGATAGCCCTGCAGTAGGTGTTGCAGTAGCAGCAGTGAGAATGTGCTGTAGCCTTGAGTGTTTTTAGAGGTTCTTTCAGTCAAAATTCCACTTGGAATTCCTCTTCCTACTTAGCATATTTCTGATTTATCTGTAATAATGAAGACAACTAACTCACTGCCATGAATAGTTTAATTTTGAGGATAACATTATGAGTTGTAATGTGCTGTCGAGTTGCTTGTGACTCATAGAGACCTTATGTAGAACAACTCGGAGCCCTGCTCTATCCTGAGCCAATCTTACTTACCATTACACCAGTCATTAAGTCATCTCATCCAGGATCATCTTCTCCTGTGCTGTCCCTGCACCCTCCCATACATGATAGTCCTCTCCTCTCCAAAGACTGGTCCTTCTATACAACATACCCAAAGTATGTCAGATGGAGCTTCAGAATCCTTGCCTCCAAGGAGCAGCCTGGTTTCATCCTCTCCAGGACAAACCTGTTTGTTCTCCTAGCAGTCCATGGTATATTCACACTATGAGTATAGAGTGGTATTTTGCTTAATAGTATTGCATGTTAATGTTATTATGTGCCCTCGAGTTGCTTGTGACTCAGAGCGACCCAAGTACAAGAGCCCTAAACCGTGCTCTATCCTGTGCCAACCTTATTGTCTCTAACTCACCCACCTCTATTACCCGAGTTACTGAATCAATCCATTTAATCAGCGGTCTTCCTCTCTTGTGCTGTCCCTCCACCCTCCCAAATATGATGTCTCTCTCCAAGGACTGGTCCGTCCTTGTAACATGTCCAAAATATGTCAGACAAAACTTCAGAATCTTTGCCTCCAAGGAGCAGCCTGGTTTACTAATCTGTGTGTTCTCCTAGCAGTGTTGATATTATGTTAAAATGTTAGTTGATACCTGCAGAGAAGTTAGGTAAGAAGAAGATATGGTTAGGATACTAGTATATTTAGTTTTTCTAAGTCTTGTTTTCTATCATTTATTTCAAGTTCTCTTTGCTAATAAAAACCTATAAACCTAAGCTCTTTGCTCTCAAGTCAAAACCAACTCATAACAGACCCTTCAACAGCACTTAAGAGATGTAAATTGTGTGAAAGAAGATTTCCCGTCTTTCTCTAGTAGAGGCACGTGTGGATTGGTGTTTCCGGAGTGGAACCACCTTTAGATTAGCAGCATATCTTGCTACACACGTATTATGCTTCTGATGCTTTTGTGTCAACTACTAGTCATAACGACCCTATAAACGATGGCTCTGAACCTTGCCCTTTCCTGAGCCAATCATACTATCCCTGACACACCTTGTCACAGTCACTTTGTCAGTCTGGACTGAGTATTGTTAAATGTTCTCTGCAAAAAAAAAAGTGACAATCTGTGTTTCCATTTAAAGTATTAGAACTTTCTCTTTTGTTGCTCTGTAAGTTTTTACTGGCATTTAGAGAAGTAAAAATTTCCTACCAGTTACAATATTATTTTATGCCAGGTTGTAATATAAACGGACTTTTTTGAACTGTCTCTTATTTTCCCTGGCGTCATTAACCGTTTTAAAAAATATTATTTATATATATTTTCCTCACTATGAGTCAGCATCTTAGATAAATGTTTTTTAAAATTCTGGATTAGATTTAAGCTGAGCTACACTTTCCACTAATACTAATAATATACAGTCTTCATAAGCCTTGATATCGCTGAAGTTCCACAGTACGAAATATTTTAGAGTAAATGTTATTTACCTTCCCTATTTTTCTGTTCTATTTTATATAATAAAATTTTTAGAGTTGGGAACATTGCATTTTCTGAACATACCCTTTGAAGAGAGCTTGGGATAGGAAATTTTTGAGCTGTTGTCTATTATCTAGATCAGAGTCCAAATGTAAAAATAATTTGCAAAAATAATATTTATTAATAACCTTTTTAAAGATGGATCCCTTGATAAAGGAAATAATTTCATAACAGTAATAAAAATAAGCCTTTTTTAAATAGAAAGAAACTAATTGTCTTAAATAATTCAATTATCCAAACATGCTTTGTTTTATGACATTAATTACAATATTGGCAATGTAACCACACTCTTCCTCCTCCATCTTTTGATTCTTTAATTCCGTTAATCCTTCCCTACCCCCTCATGTCTTCTGCTTATTGTTTGCTTTATTTCGTTCCAGTTTGTGTGCTTTTTGTTGATTTTCTTGCTTTGCTGCTGTAGGGATAACATACAGTATGATGCTGAATAGCATAGTGAGAGTGGATATCTTTGCTTTGTTCCTGATAATTGATGGAAAAGCACTTGTTCTTTCTCTGTTAAGTATGATGTTAGCTGTGAGATTTGTAGATGCCCTTTATGAGATTAAAGAACTCTTTATTCCCACTTTGCTAAGAGTTTTTGTTGTAAATGGGTGCTGAATTTTGTTGGATGCCTCTTCTGCATCTATTAGTGTGTTTCTGTGGTTTTTCTTTTTCTCACTGTTGATGTATGACACACTGATTGAAAATTTCCTGTCTTGCAGTGGGCTTGTGTTCTTGGAATTAACCCGTTCATCATTGTCTAATTTTTTTATGCTTCGCTGCATTATAGTTACTAATACTTTGTTGCTGGTTTTTGTGTCTGTGCTCAGGGTTGTTCATTTATAGCATTTGGGTTTTGTTTTTTTTTTTTCTCTCTCTCTATTTGTACCGTGTCTGGTTAGGTATCGGTCATACTGGTTTCATAAAAAAAAACTGGGTAATCTTTCCTCTTCTAAATTCTAAAAAAAAATGGTGTAGGAAGGGTGCTATTTCTTCTTTAAATGCTTAGTAGACTTTACCAGTGAAACCACTGATATTTGAGCATGACTATGATTCCATTTCTTTGATAGTTACAGGAATGCCCATGTTATCTTAGATAAGTTTTGGTAGTTTGTGGTTTTTGACAGATTGATCCATTTCATTGTCACATTTATCTATGTAGAATATTTCAAAGTATTTTACATTATAAACCTTTATAAAGACTGCTTATGTAGTCTGCAGTGATTTTTTTTCCATTTTATTCTGATATTGGTGACTTGTGCTTCTACTTTTGGGGTGTGTATGGTTCTTGTTAGATGTTTTTCAACTCTATAATGCTATTGATTTTTGCCAAGAAACAACTTTTGTTGTCAATTTTCTCTATTTTTCATTTTTAGTTTTGTTGGTTTCTGTTGTTTCATTTCTTCTGCTTGTTTTATATTTATTTTGGTTTTGCTTTTTGGTTCCTTAAGATGAAAGATTAGGTTGTTCTTTTCTTCTTTAAGCTCTCTTTTGGCTGTGTCCCACAAATTATATTAAAACAAATGATTCTTTCTTTAAAATTATAAAGTTATTTATTGACCCAGGACATTATTTATCTTGGTGAATATTCCATGTGTATAATAAAAGAATGCATCCAGATTATTTTTTATTTTATTAATTTTAATGAACATTTACAGAGATGGATTTCTAATCATTGATTGTGGCATTTTTCTCCCTGTTAGCTCTTCTCTTTGAAAAGTAAAAGAAAAATTTCTTCATTGGTATATAATCCCCTCGTACCGAGTACTCTCCACTATACAACCTTCATTCTGGACTCTTGTCATAACTATAATACCCAATCATGTATAACTTTTAAACTGTTCTCTCCCTCATCTGTTTCAATGCAGTATACATAATTTATCCAATTTTTTTAAGGAGTCAGATTCATTTGATCAATGTAGCTATCTTTTTTATATGATTGTTTATTCTTTATCAGCATATTTCTCTGTATTTGGGGGAGAGGAATGCTACAGACCATTAACCATAGTTGTGGGTTTGTCTATTTTCCCCTTTAGTTGTCAGCTTTTACTTTATATATTTTGAAAGTCCTATTGTTAGGTATATATAGATGCTGTCATTGCTGTAAAGTAGGAACATACTCATAGCTGACCCTTCAGTGGATTTTCAGAGGCTGTAATTGTACAGTACAAGATTTCTCATCTTTCTCCTTTGGAGCAGTTAGTGGATTTGAACCCCCTGCCTTTGATTGGCAGCACAGCTCCCTACCCACTAGGCACATAAGCTTCCTTGTATACATACAGTGTTATTGCTCATATATTCCTAGTGAATTCAGAGTTACAGAATCATTAAGGTGCATTGTGAGGCATTTAACAAAATAAATACACTAGCAAACCATTTTTCTTTTATTTTAGAAATCATTGTTATGTTTTTAATGCTAGTAAATGATGAATGCTAAGAATATTTTTTTTATTCCTTTGTTTTTGTGCAGGGTTTGTTTTTTGTCTCAAACTGGACAAAGCAGTTGACTGGATCTTGAAACATGTCTCGTTGAAGGAATTATTAAATAAATCTGGTGGGGAAAGAAAATTAGTCTAGTGGGCTGCATCTACCTTGTCCCCCCTTTTAAAAGAGAATAAATGGGCTGTTTGAGAAGAGAGTTCTATTAAAAGGAGAGTCTCTCAAATGGCTTCAGAACCTCTGAGTGCAAAACAAGTAAGGAATCACGCCACAAAGGGGAAAAGGCAGCAGCCCCAGCAGATAAAGAGCAGATCTTCGCTTAGTGATGGTGACGGGGATGACTCCTTTACCTTTGAAGCAAATGAAGCGTGGAAGGATTTTCATAGCTCTCTCCTTCGATTTTATGAAAATGGAGAACTCTGTGATGTTACACTAAAGGTAAGACTGACTTCTTTCCTTACTTTTTTCAGCGTCTTCAGTGTCTTACAAAAAAGGAGGGGTTCTAAAGTCACAGAAGAGAAACTCATGGATGCTATTTTTATTATCAAAGAGTTCTAGTAGCATAGTCCATACTATGTTGCACTGCTGTTTCCTATTAAGGCTTTTAACCTCAGCAGCCTGATGCTGGAACACTGTGAATCAGAATCAACTCTATGGCAGTGAGCTGGCTTGGGGTTTTTATTCTAGCTACAAGGAACCCTGGTGTAATGGGTAATCTGTCAGGCTGCCAAGTTGGCAGTTAAAATTCTCCAAACTCTGCATGGGAGACAAATAGTGAGGATCTTCCTGTAAAGATATATGCCTTTGGGAACCCAGGAATTGACACAAAGACTGTGGGTTGCGGTTCTTATAAAAAAAAAAAATCTTGTTATACGGAGAGTTGTTTAGTCTTAGAGCCTTTTTATTGATGAAAAGTGCTAAAGTGAGGCTAAATGAAGGAGGTAACATGAGAGAAAATTGTTTTTGTTATTGTTATGTGTCATCAAGTCGCCTGCACCTCAGCGACCCTAACTTCAACTGCTCTGAACCCTGCACTATCCTGAGCCAGCCTCTGGCACACCTACTCCCATTACACCGGTTTCTGTGTCAATCCTTCTTATCCAGGGTGTTCCTCTCCTGCGCTGTCCCTCCACCCTTGCAAGCTTGATGTCCCTCTCCAAGGACTGGTCCCTCCTGGCCACATGCCCGTAGTAAAGAGAAAATTACTAATTAAATGTTTGTGTTTATTATTTCTGAAGGACCCTGGTGGCACGGTCATTAAAATGCTTGGTCAGAAGTCTAACTCATCAGCTTCTCTGCAGGACAAAGAGGTGGCAGCCTGCTTCTGTAAAGACATATAGCCTTGAAAGTCCCATGTGGTAGTTCTGCCCTGACTGGTAGGGTTGCTGTGATTTGGGGGTATATATCTTCGGTGGTAGTGGATTTCATTTTAGTTTTGAGAGTTTATTATTTTTTAGTTAATTCAACTTCTGAAAGTTGTAGGATTCTGGAAAAACCAGTAGTCATAGTAAAGTTGAAAATTTCTGTTGACCAGATAAACTTTTAAATTGTGAATTTATAAGCCTTGGTATAGTCTATCACTTATCAGCTAGTTGCTGTTGCCTGGATTTCAGCTCATGGCAACGCCGTGTGTGTTACAGGAGGTCTGTGCTCTATGGGATTTTCAATTCTGATTTTTATGTTGTTGATTTATAGGTTTTTTATATGAGGCACCTCTATTGGACTTGAACTGACAACCTTTTGGATAGCATTCATGCATGTTAGCCTGTCTAAGTATTCTAGATACAGAATAGAGATCAGCAATTCTTGCTTGTTTACTCAGCTATAATATTGTTTTACTTTATGTTCCTGTTCTACTAATTATTTGTTAGTATCACCTGTTAAGATTGCGTATCCATAGTTAAAAGTGGAGTGGGTATTTTTAGATTTAAGTGAAAGAGTTTTTAGTGAACTTTAAAATTCTTAAAAGTGCTAAAAGTAACAAAAAAAAAAGAAAATGTATGGTACAAAGTCAATTTATCAACCTAGTGAAGTTTTAAAACATGTTTAATACTTTTGGCATTTTCATGAAATGTATTCAGACATTCTGATGTAGTTTAATTAGGTCAGTCAGTGTTTTTGGCTGGCTATTTGAAGTAATAACAGTTATTAAAAAGCTACCTTTTTTGGAAGGTGTGGCTGTTGTTTTTACAATTATATGTAATTTATTGTTAGTTAAGTGAAAGTTTAAAGGGCAAATTGGTTTTTCATTGAATATTCATTCACGTTATATTTTGTGGCATTTATGACACTCCTTACATTTTAACATCGCTCTTCCAATTCTAACCACTGGACCAATTAAGTAACACCATGATCTATGGATAAAATATTGAAATTGTCAACTATTTGATCTTACTTTGATCCACAATCAACACCATTGGTGTCAGCAGTCAAGAGATCAAGAGACATACTGCATTGGGAAAGTCTGCTGCTAGGGACCTCTCCAAATTACTGAGAAGCAGTGATGTCAGTTTGAAGATTGAGATGTACCTGATTCAGGCTATGATGTTTTCTCTCTTACTGTGCTGAACAGTGAATAAAGATAGAAAAAGAGTTGATGCCTTTGAGTTGTGGTGTTAGAGAAGAGAACTGACTATCCTGTGGATTGACAAAAGAACCAAAAGATATGCCTTGGAGAAAAGGGCAACCAGAGTACTCTACTCCTTGGAGGCGAGGATGGCAAAGCTTTTTCTCACAAACTTTGGGCATGTTGTTTGTTGTTGTGTACTGTCAAATTGGAACTGACCTATAGCCAATCCTTCAGCAAATTTTCAGAAGCCTGTGTGGGAAGAGATTTCCCATCTTTCTCTCATGGACCAGCTAGTGGATTTGAACTGTGTACTTTTGCATTGGCAGTGCAATTACTTACCAGTAAGGCCACCAGAGATCCCTGGGCAAGTTGCTGCTTCTTGTGGTTATGTACTGTGGTTATGTACTGTCAGGTTGGAATTGACCTATAGTTGATCCTCCAGAGGGTTTTCAGAGGCAGTACATTGCAGAGGAGAAGATTGCCTGTCTTTCTCCTTAGAGCAACTGGAATTGAACCACATACCTATGTGTTGGCAGCACAATTCCATACCACCCAGACACTAGAGCTTGAGCATGTTGCTTGAAGATATTATACTTTGGAAAGGAACATCATGCTTGGACAAGTGGATGGTCATTGAAAGAGGGGAAGACCCTCGACAAGTGAACATAAGTGTGCCTCTGTACTTACTTATTTTTGTATTGAACACATATTTTTAAAGAGAGAGGCTAAGAAAAAAACACCCAATACCATAATATTAACACTTAAAATTAGACGTTACGTTCATTTTGTAAATTAATGTTAATTTCGGCTTAGATTACGTGGAGTGGATTCTTTGTTGGACCTCTCTGGGAGTTAAGGAAACATGCTTAAATACAGGAAAATCCTTTCTGCTTCAAAATACTGTTTATAATACTGCTTAAGTATGAAAAATGAAAAACTGTTTCAGTGGCTATCATTATAGTTAAATAAACTATTTTATATGTAGAAGAACACATAGCCAGTAAGTTTGAGGGCTCAAAAGTTTTCTGTTTTACAGATGGAAACTGTAAACAAAAAAGAAAAGAAAGAAAAGGAATTGAGAAGAGTGTTTTGCATTGTGAAAATTACAATCAATATCCATAAACAATATGTAGGAGTTGTTGGATGGAAACCAATTCACTCTATAAACTTTCACTAAAATAATAATAAAGGGTTTTTTTTAAAATTCCATTTTTAGAAACTTGGGGAAAAATAGATATTAGAATAATTTCAGTTTAACTTCAGGTGTATATAAAACAAAATCATAAAAACCAATAGGTTAACATTAGTTGTTGAATGATGGTAAATAATTTTTTTAAACTCCTCTGTGCTTTCTTATTTTTCTATTGAACACATATTTTTAATCAGAGAGGTAAATAAATCTCAACACCTTAATAGTAACACAATTAGAATTTATGTTCATTTTTTAAGTTAAAATTCTTGTTATTGTTTATTGTATGCCATCAAGTTGAAATTTCAGAAGCATTAAAACCGCAAGGGAGGAGATTGCCCACCTGTCTCCTGCAAGTGGATTCAAACATAACTAGAATTCATAACTAATGACATTTCTGGTGGGTTTTGTTCAGATAATGTTCTTTTAAAGTAATTTTGAGTTTCATTTACTGAGAATTTAAAAGTTTGTGTTTTGTGCTCGCTTCGGCAGCACATATACTAAAATTGGAATGATACAGAGAAGATTAGCATGGCCCCTGCGCAAGGATGACACGCAAATTCGTGAAGCGTTCCATATTTTCAACCCTGAAATGAACCAGTCTGTAACGAAGGCTAACTCCTAACTCCTTTCACCTACAAATTTCCTCTTTGGATACAAAACTAAGTGGATAGTCCTTACAGAGGGACTGTTTAAAAAAAGTTTGTGTTTTATTTTAGAATATATTTTCTTAGTTTGTCATAAAGTTTATCTGGTTGGACCAAAATGTTAGGTCAGCAATAAAAATGAAGGATACTTGAATTCTTCTCACCCTGCACAGTCTTCATGTTGTGAATAAAGTGCCTAACTGATCTAGCGGTTTTGTCTCATTGTATTTTGATCCATATTGGCTAATCTGTGAAAAATTCCATAAGATTTTGATTACTGGATTATATTTCATACTTTTGGGGTTCAGACTCAGGGATTATTTTATGAATATGTTGATTTTCTGCATATCTTAATTCATTTTAAGCTTGTCATTTTTTTTTTCTTCCAAACATCTTAAATTATTCATATATTTACTGATCTAATAAAAACACTAATTTAGTAGTTCACTGCTGAGAATACATACTGTATGTACCATGTTTTCTTTGTATAAATGTAAATTTAATAATGCCTTATGTTTTGTAGTTAGTTTCTTTTTTACTGGACTTTAAACACTAGATCTATAAGCTCTGATTTTCTTTCTTTTCAAAATTTTTTATGAAATGTTCTTGTTAATTATTTTTATATACCAGGAAACAAAAATGTAGAAATGAATTTTTAAGGATGTATAACACAAAAGAAGAATTAATGTCTAACCGTACATTTTTTAAAATTTTCACACTTCACACATGTTTCAGTGATCATTTTTAAAGTTAAGATGGATATTAATCTTTATGGACTCTGTGTGTATGTGTATATTTTAGTTTAAATCAAGATTAAATATTGAATTGTGTAAGAGCAGGTTTTATAAAAAACAGCATATAAACAACTTGCTAGTCCTTGGTTTATACAACTTTGTTAGGGAAGCAGTGTTAATAATGTCTGGAAATGTACAGCCTTGTTTTAGGTTATATATTTTATAGAGTTGGAAATTTATTTAATTCAACAAGTTTGCATCATGTGAGATTTATAAATATGTCATAGAAACTAATCTGAATGGTGACATGTGCACGTAATCCAGAAAAAGATATTTTTAGGATATTTTGAAGCCATTTAGTATGAGATTTCAAATTCTATTTTAGGGCTTACATGAACTAGAAAACATGGGAAGCTCTGTGTGCTTGTCTGCAACTTTATTTAGCCTTTAGAATCTAACCCTGCTTTGTCAATTCTGTCAGACACACAGTATGTCACAGAATGGACCATTTTGGACTTGTCAAAATATGTGGTAATAATTTTCTCCCCTCCACATGAGTATGTTTGATTAATCATTTGGGTGAGTTTGAATTCACCAGCTGCTCTGAGGGGAAAAGATTAAGCAGCTTGCTTAAGTAAAAATTGACAACTTGGAAACTTTGTGAATGGTTTCTGCTCTGTCCCT